>NW_016690227.1:2851828-2872479 GCF_001604755.1 Lepidothrix coronata | reverse complement strand
ATGTACTCTATACATATGACACCATTTAAAATATTTAGTTTAAATCATCCAGCCCCCATATACAGTTTCATTTCCACAAATAGTCACAAACTGGATCTCAACTGCATCATTGTTTTGCCTTTTATCATAATTACAAACATTTCCTCTAATCTGGAGTGCGTACATAGGTTGATAACATATTTCAGGATAAAAATACGCTTATTATATTAATTCTGAAAAAGTGTTTCTTGAGAAATTTTATTGCATATTAACAACTGCTGACCTCTCCAAAAGATTTGTGGCTATCTATATTTGTATGTCTGTTTGGTAGCAAGTTTTAAAAGCCTACAAGATTTTCACGATAAATTTTAGAACCAATGGAGAATTTTAGTCCTGTGAATCACAACTATAATCAGTGAGTCTAACACATTTATTGTTCTAAACTCCTTTTTCAGAAAAAGTTTAAGTATTTTCCTTCAATTTCTGATAAATTTTTCATCTCTACACTTTATTTTCAAATATTATGAATTGACTTTTTTCTACATCCCAAAACTAAAATTAGAATCACCACCTTTGTGCTCAGGCCAAGTGACTAAAAGCTTTATAGAATCATCCACCACCTGAAAACCTTGAAACATATTTTAAAAACCATTCAGGTTGTATCATAAACTCGCTTTAACAGCATATTGCTTGGTTAATACTTTTGCAAGAGATTGTTTTTCTTATCTAATTTTAGATGCTGTTCCACATTATACAGATGTTACACTTTTGTTTTCCTCTGAAATGCACATTTGAGGGCTTTTTATTTTTCAGCTCGGTTTTTTGTAAGGAAAGATGTCTTTTTCCTACTGAGCCACCAACAGGTGTTACTGTGGAAATGCAGCCAAATGAGGCTCCTGATGTTTTAAAGATATTTTTACAAGCATATTGTGCCTTTTCATGACCCAATCATTTCTTCTAAATGACATTTATATAGCTGTTTATTTTGGTTTCATGTTTATACTTTCATGCATTAAAATTTTGTCCATACTTGGTTTTTCTGTTTCAATTATAAGTGATTGTCATTTTGATATAATTTAGGGCAGAAAAATATCAAAATGTTAGCATTTTTTATCTAATAATCTCAAACTGTTTTGTAAGTATTAACGAAGGCCAGTTTACAGAATGTTTTCTGGTATAGATAATCCTTGTAATTTCAAAACATTTAGCAGACTGGAAAATAAATGTACAATACTATTAAGTAACTTCCCCAAGATTAAACAATGAGTTACACAGCTACTTTCTTGCAAGTAGGAGGAGCACAGCTAGATATATTTCCTCTGTGTGTGTGAAGGGAGTAATTTATGAATCAGATGAGTACAGGGTTGACAGACAGTCTGCTTTTTTTTTGTCTACAGTCTTTAAATGATATCTGTAAACCACAGGTGGTTGAGTGCAGCCTGGCATCCATGACTTCAGAGTATGTTTACACCACAGGTAGTGAAATGACTGAACTTGAATTTACAGATGTAAATTTGAATTACCTGTCTGGGACAATAAACAGCAGTATAGCCACGGCAACATGGCTGGCTGTGCAGATGTTGAGCAGCTTTTTAGATGGGCTGAGCTCTGTCCTGTGGTTTGTACACAATCAGAAATGCAAAGATTTGACAAAAGCTATTCCATGTGTATCTACACTGGGAACAGTCATTCCTTGGACTGAAGAGTGAACTCTAGGGACTGTGCTCCCTCCCTAAGACCTCCTGCTCTCAGGAGACCCAGACTCCTTCTGAAACTCCCAACTGGCTGCAGTGAACAGCAGCAAGACTACAACAAAGTCTTATGGACTATTAGTACAGTTTACTCCCCTCCCTGATTTAGACATCACCATGCACAATCTTATAAATATGCCCTAGTGAATACATCCTAAATATACTGGCACTAAGTCAAAAAAGAACAGCATGGTGTAAAATCATAGCTACAAGTTACTTTTTGCATCCTTTTTCTGTCTTTCCTTCTGCATTTAAATTTTTCTCTTTTAGATCCCAATCATAATGCTTAAATGCTTTTGATTTCAAAAGTATTTGAATCAAATCAGAAGCTAAGTGAGAATAACTGTTATTGCAGTTTCTGTAAGAAATGCACAAAAGATAGAAAATATAAGTACATGGATAGGTGGACATTATGATTTTCTTTAGCTGTTATTATGACATCTGACGTCTGGCAAACTGTAATTATGGAGGATATGATAATTATTTTGATAGGAGGAATTATCTTGTTTCTATTTCTATAATATATCTTTCCAGATATCTATAGCCTAACATTCTCTTATGGACTGGAATCAAGATCCATCTTTCTTCTTCTGTTAAATCTAAATACCTGGGTTTTTTTCTATTTATCTTCACCATTGTTCTGAAGAAAGAAACATACAAAAATAACAAATATGCAAATACAGAAAGACTTAAATGAGTATACAGATCATTAGGAAATACTGTCTTGTGATTCAGGAAAAAATTGTGATGCTATCCTACAGAAATGGATAGTGATGAAGCAAAGAAAGAATTTTTCAGTGACTGTAGGACAAAGCATTCATGTACTGAAATGGAGATTTCTGGCTTCCAATCACCTGCACTTATTGTCTGGCAGAACTGTCCAAGATGCAGCACCGATTTGTCTAGTATGGGTACACAGTCAGGTGGACGGACTTGCTGTCTTCTCCCCCTCCTCAGTTTACCCTGCTTTCCTGCCTATAAAATTTGTGCCTGCTGTTAAAGGAAAAACCTTTTTGTGCACATATCTGTCATCTTAGTAGCATTTGGATACTAATTCCAAATTTTACTCCTTATTTTCGTGTAAAAAGCAAGCTAGCATGTCGGTACTTCATCAACAACAGCTGGAGTAGCTATCAACTGATCAAAAAGATATGTAAGGTTAATTCTTCTGACAGGTTTTCATCATTACCTCTATCTTAATTTTTGTGGTTTAACAGAATTGTAAAAGCATTTATCTGCAAGTCAGATCAATAAAGAAGCTGAATAACAGTGCAAAAGCCAGAGGTTTTCTTGAAAGAGAAACTGAATTATTTCTGCCTTCTGGTGCTAGGGCAGGGGATGCCTAGGACTGAAAAGATGGATGATTAGGCAAAGGCACTGCAGTGGACAGAATCTGTTATGCAAACCAGGGAGACTTTGCTCCAGAAAAGTAAGAATTCTTAGCATATTGCCATGAATTCCTCAAGACAGTGCAGGGAGAGTAGATCTGTGGAAAATAAGTTGACTTTTTATCTATGACTTATTAGAATACTTTAATGCTACTCTAAAGGACTGCATAAATGTTGCACGTTTCTTAAATATACAAAGTATATTATAAGAGTTGCTCTGAATAAAAAACAGACCAAGCTATTTCAGGCTTTAATATAAATTCTATTTAAAACTTAAACCTTAGATGCAGTCAACCTAACCTTATGTATAAAGTGAAGTACTTCACAAAGAACCCTCATCACCCTAAGCTATCCCTCTAATCAATGCACTTCCACATTATGAGTGTGATGGCCTGAATTACCTGGAGGAAGTGCTTTCTTCTCTTTACTGACTGTAGAAAGACCCTGTGGAAGCTAAGCATCTCACTTTAATGCCTATAGTTAGATGAGGGCAACTTAACCCCGAATGCAACAAAAAATTGTATATGTCTTGGATGCTCAGTGTATAACTGACTTCACATCCTATTCAGACATTTTTTTGAGATGGGGACAGAGTAGACTTCCAATACCTTTATATACAGTGAAACTAGATACCCCCTCAGATTTCACAATAATAAACTAGATTTGCCGTAGAGTCAATCCATATCAGGTAATGAAATTTTAAATGGTGGAGGCAGATGCTTTTTCTACTTTCTTGGTAGGATTCAGTACTGATTAAAACTATGTTACACATACCTTTTGATTAAGACATTCACATGGCAATATTTTATGTCCCCATTTGGTATTTCTCAAGCTTTACACTGCCAATATTTTTCTTTCAATACTTGCATTTCCTTGAGGGGAGAATTTATAATCTACTTCTACTACCAGTCTCTTCCACTCTATCAGGTAATTCCTCCCTTTACTTTAAAAATGTCAAAGAACAGCTCAATCTATGACTAATTTTAGGAGGGCTTATTACATTTAGTATAGCTTCTTGATGAACTGTTAGCCAGTTTCTGCGGTACTGGCCAGAAGTACATTGTTTTTGGGTTTTTTTTTAATTATTTAATTTCAGCACTTTGAGCTCCAGTTCAATCCTAAAATTAGAAATTAGACAAAGTTTCAGGTTCCTTTCTATCTTGGTTGAAATCATTAAGCCTTTTCTGTATTCTAGTGTTACAGCCTAAGGTAAAATGAAGCCTTCATCTTTTGGTCCTGTAAGCTGTTCCTTTTGCCATCCTGTTGTGGTAAAATGTGGAGGTAGAAGATGATAGCAGGAATGGAGACAGAGCAATAAAACCTACAGAAATACTATTAGACTGTTTTTTTTCCCAGATGCATGTTAATTCTTTCAAGAGCTATCTCAACCAAATTAAAATAGAATGTAAGTAGTTAAGTCCTAACAGTGAATGATTCTTAATATATGTGGAGAGACACACCCTAATTAAATTAGATTCTAATTAGATCCTTAATTAATCTATTTCTTAAAATTAATTGAAAATATCTGAACTTGAAAGGACTAAGAAGCATCAATAATTAAAACTGTATTTAAGAAAGGCTTGGTTTTGATATGAGAAATTGTAGTGTGGAGTGAAAGAAAAGGATGAAAAAAAAAGAAAACAGAATAAGAACAATTTAAAAATGGTGCTTCACATTTTATTTTTAAAACATTAAAATTATTTTATTTCTTAATTCTATTAACATTATTATTTAATAACATCCATAAGATATTAATCTATTATAACAAAAATGTTAGCATATTGTCATATAGTAGCATTACATATTAATATATATAATAAATAAATAAAATGCTAATAAAATAAATAAAATTTAATAATTTTTAAAACTATATGAAACCTAATTTTTAAATGAAATTTTAAATTTTTTGCAGAATATCTGAGTGTTTTCTGAAAAAATAAAGCCACATTTGGAAAAGACAACAATAGTTTTGCAGCAGAGAGCAATAAAGATTCTGCATTTTCTGTGTGAACATCACTCAAAGCTTATTCCCAATCACATAATTGGTTAGTTGCCATGAAAGTGTGCTGATCCTTATTTGCATTACCAAGGGACCATTAGCCCTAAAGACTTATTTAGCTTTATTTTGAAATTTATGTGTTCACACTTAAATCAATTAGTTGGATTACTGCAAGATTTTCTAATTAGAAAAAAGACCTTGGAATCTTTTCTTTTTAAGCTGCTTTCTTAGATATTACTTGGATACCTTTTCAAACAGTCTTTTAAGAATAAATAAAATTGGGATAATAAGAACTCTGAAAGTGTTTATTCAAAGCAATAATTGAACTTCTGAATCAATTGAGGACACAGGCAATGAGAATATCATGAAACACACTGGGGACCGCTGCTGCTAATTGTTTAGTTTTGTAGTATCACAATGAGAAAGGACTGCTTGAGAAAATAAGTGAAAACCATTAGCCATGTAACAGAAGTAAAGAAAAACTGCATGATACATAAAACTGAAAGTGAAATTTCTGAATGTTGGATTGCCCAAAATTTCAGAAAGATGAGAAAAAATTTCTCTGAAAATCTAAGATTTTTATGTCATGGTGTATTTTGATTCCCCTGTAATGTTCCCTCACAGAGCTTTTTCTCCAGGTAGGTCTGTGCACTCTTCTTCTCTGTTGACCCCAAGGCCACTTTCATTTGGCCTCCTTTAGACCATCCAGTCATTATATAATGGCCAGTCTTCGCGAGCGAAGATTTGGGAAAGGTCATTAACCCTTCGAGCCTGCGCAGTGGATTTTTTAGGTGAGACACAGCGTGCGCTGAACTGAGCCCACCCTTTAATCCTGAGGTTCATCTGCCGGGGCCGAGCAAGCTTGGACAGTGGCAGTGAGGTCCCCAGGACGTAGGTTTGTTTGGAGTGACCTTCTCTTAGATGGATTGCCTCACAGGGCTGACGAGCTCCATCTGCCCGGGGGGCTGGGAATCGAACCCGGGTCGCAGCGGTGAGAGTCCTGCACCCTAACCACTAGACCACCAGAGGCCCCCCAGAGGCCCCCCATTATACACAGACCTTTAAGAATATTGGCATTTACAATTCTATTCAAAGTATGTAATTGAAACACTTAATGAGATCATAATTTTGTTACAGTAATATCAACATGCTGTATTAATTTGATGCCTTAAGGTCCTTTTGTTTTTTTTTTATTTTTCTAATTTTTATAGGTTTTATAAGTAGTTATATAGCAGAAGTAGATTTTAGAAGCAGCTGCATCTCCCTTACCCTTAGCACAGTAGACACACATTCCTCAACCCTCTCACACCAATTCCCAGTATCACTTTTCCTAAATTCCATTAGAATGTTTAGTCTCTTGTCAAGGCAGGCCTTCTCTGTATAAGAACATCTAATCCATAGCCTAAACCGCAGAGTACAGTCAAGAACTGGGTAACCATGTGCCCTTTGTGCTCCAAGGAAGACGAAGTGATGAAGTAGGTGGTCTCAAAAAACCCCAGCCCCAGTTGCCAAGGGGCAGGTCAGGGGTGGGTCAGGGCAAAAACCAAGGGGTGGAAAAACCTGGAATTGGACGAACACTATTATAAATTGTAACACCCGAGGCAGAGGGACACGGGTGTCTTGTAACTTCTTGCCTTATAGGCACTATTAAATCCTTTTCTTATCTTACCTCTAATTAAATTGCCCTGGAGTTTTTTTCCTTAGCTACTTTAGACATCAATTACTACAAAAATCTGTAATTTTTAACACATTTGTTATCAGCTATGTTGCATAAGAAGTAAAGGAAATGTTTGACTTTATTGAAATGTGTCTTTTAAAAATATTTCTCTTTAAAAACATTATTGAAAACTTAACTTTACCAAAATATGTTTTTTATCAATCTTTTTCTGACAAAAATCAAACATATATTTTACCACTTTAAATCCTTTCACCAGCTGTTTTTTCAGATGGTCTTCATGTGTTTCATAAGGCCTGATTTGGAGATTCTGCAGGCAGATAAAATGAGTGCATTCTGTCTCAGCAAAGCAGTAAAAAGGGTATGAAGAGCAATGGGAACTCTATCATGCCAAAATGTTCAAATCAGAAAGGTGAGGATTAGACACGGTCTTTTACAAGAGTGGCTTGACTGCATCACTATCTGAGAGATACCTGAGACATGCATCATCAATTTCTATTAAGTTATTAAGAGGCAATTGATTTCAGACACTTTCCTGTGCTTACTTTCAGAATTATTTATTTACAGTAGTTTAATTGGTGGTATGCTAGGCTTCTAGGATTGTCTGAGTTTAGGGAGATATCATACATTTCACCTGTAAACTTTGCTGTCAGTAGTGAATGAAATATGTGAGTCAAAACTTTTTTTTTTTTCCCTGCCAGTGGCACTGATAGAACCTTTCAACTGAATGAAAACTTAAACAGAAAGCAAGGCAAGATATTTACCTTTAGTCAACATAATTACAGTGCTAATCTAGAAAAAATGTCAGAAACATTACAGCTATGTCACTGTATTGAATAAACATATATTTTTTTTGTTGTGTTTTGTTTATTCTTCCTGGTCAGGACATAGTGTCCATGGCTAGGATCAAACCAGAAAGAAATGTAGAAAAGTCTTTGGACAGTAGCTGTAATTTAGACATTACGTTTCCAAGTTTTGAAAAGACAGCATTATGAATCTTATTAGTGTACTTTAAAAATAACGAAATGCTGACAAAAACATTGGTAAATGTGTGTGGTAATTTTGGAGTGTTTTTTTAGATATTTTCTGGTTGCATCATGATGTGGGTTCAGAAAGTAGATACCACCTAAATGGTATATACATGTTAGATTTCAGCCAGCTATATATATTAGAGAACACAAATACAGTCTAGAAGGCACAAGTAGCATTGCTCTGAGTCACTGCCACAATTCAGGGAAGAAGAATAAATTTATTGCATATAATCACAGAATCACAGAATGGTTTGGATTGGAGGATAATCTAGTTCCAACTCCCATGCCATAGGCAGAGACATCTTCCACTTGACCAGGCTGCTCAAAGTCCCATTCAGCCTTGAATGTTTCAAGAGATGGGGCATCCACAACTTCTCTGGGCAACCTGGTCCAGTGTCTCACCACCCTCACAGTAAAGAATTTCTTCCTAACATGTAATCCAAACCTACCCATTTTCAGTTTAAAGCCATTCCCTCTTTCCTTATCCTTGTTATCTTTCCTATGCTGGGGGCCCCAGAGAGGGATGCCTCACTGCAAGTGGGGTCTCACAAGGTGGAGAGATTCACCTCCCTCGACCTGCTGATCACAATTCTTTTGGTGCATCCCAGGATACAATTGGCTTTCTGGGCTACAAGCCCACATTACTGTGTCATGTTGACTTTCTTGTCAACCAACACCCCCAAGTCCTTCTCCTTAGAGCTACTCTCAGTTCATTCTCCGCCTATTCTGTACTTGTGCCTGGGATTACAGTGACCCAGGTGCAGAACCTTGAACTTGACCTTGTTGAACTTTCTGAGGTTACCACAGGCCCACCTCTCTGTAGTGTAAGGATTAGAGTACCAACATTTACACTATAAAGGCTTATAAGCTTTTTCAATAGTAGAAAGTCTATGAGGAATGAAAGTTTACCTATTGAAGCTCATTAGTTTCTCTCTTTTTAAATGTTTAACAATTACTTTGAAGATGTTGAGAGCTAGAGAAAGATCTACTGTTTTGCCTCAAGATTCTTGGTGTTTCATTGTAAATTTTAAGTAATTCCTGGAGTTTCTCACAGAGGTTTACTTCTTTAGCACACATTTGCTGGAATATATTAAGAGGATGTGTTTCCAGTCCTAAGATACTACTGAAGAATCATTCAAACCTAAAAAAGACTATATACATAAGAGTTTTCAGAACTTCTGTCTCTCCTAGATGAAGCAAGTTGATGAAGAGTTCCCAAAATAAGATTAAAAAATACAGTTTATAGTACCAGTGGAAGTTGATATTAAGCAGAGCATTAGCACAGAAACCCCTTGGAAAAGAGCTCTTATTCAACTTTGAAAATATCATAGTTATAAAACCGTGGAGCTTGCAATCAGGTATCTAAAAAATACTGGAAACGTTTCTGAAGGAGGTAGTAAGACTTTCAGTGTACTCTGAGCTCAAATACTGTAGGTCCATTTTTACTTCATGTTTCCAGCTTTGCCTTTTCTGTGGAAACCATGCAAATTAACTAATATGGATAACATGATATGAACTTCTGAAGAAGATTATAAGGAGAATCCAGTAATTTGCAAAGCAGGCATTAGTAGGATTCCATTGTTTTATCTTTTTCGGCTTTGCATACTAAGAGTTAGCCTTTTTGCCAGATTCAAAGACATATGGATCGCTGACCAAACGCTGACATGTGTAGGAAAAAGAAGTAGAGGAAGTGAAAGACGACTTCTTTTCATATGTAGCATACCTGATATTTCAAATATCATATGGGTTGTTGCTTTGGACAAGGTAAATGCTGTCATTTTCTTTGCCTGTTTTTTCGTTTTCCGGTTCCGGGAATAATCTGGTTTGGATTTTATTGATCCTGAGGATTATCTCACTATTCTTGGAGAGGACAGAGGTCCAGTTTCTTTATTAGTTTTATACCCACATACAGAAAGGACAGACTGATTTCACTCACAGACTACCAAAGCAAACTCGCCTCTCTTGGTGCCACTGGTTCTTGCAGCAAAAACAGCCTATGAGAGAGGCATCCAGTGTCCCTCTATTTCAGAGAAAGTAGGTGGAAATCAAGAATGTGTTTCTATCAATGAAATATGCATGAGTGAGTGCCGTGGTCCGAAAGGGAGTATGGGGCTGTAGCACAGCACAGGTCCGGGACACAAGGTAGGGTGCAGGTAGAATGGTTTATTCAGGTGTGTACAGGATTCTTTATCGGTTCAGGCAGGGAAAGGGCCAGAACATAGGGTGGGGCATGAGACAGACAAACGGAGGAGCAAATCAGGATAGGGGCACAGGTGAAAGAGGGAGGAACGGGGGAGGAACTGGGGAAATAAAGGGCAAATGGAGGCTGTCTCCTCTCTGCAGCTTCTCCAGCCAATCCGCAGGAAAGCAGGGAAGTGGACAAGCCTGAACATGCCTGGGAGATACAAATTCTGGGGAAGCATACGATGTGTATATACAGAATAACTGTAAAGTCTGTATCATAAAGTCCTTTCAATCGCTGTACATCTTTTTCCACTTCTGAAATTGTTCTCATTCTGATTCCTGGTCCTTCACAAGTGAGCATGCAAAATGGCAATTAATTGGCATTTGAATGAAGATATTCAATGCAGTACTAGAGGAGACATTTGGTCTTTATCAGACAAACTTTTTTGCTGGTCTCCATGTAGAGAGACTATACTACCCATTTTCTATAGACACAATTATGCTTTTACATGTCAGTTAAAATAACAATCTATTTCTAAATATATACTGTTCTTCATATTAACTGTTTTAAAATCCCACATTTGGATGACAATAACATATAGATTAGAAGTAAGAAGACCTACCAGTGAAGCAAGGCTGACAACAGAGAATCATTTTCTAAACGGTTATTACTCTTCAATTTTTTGCTGTGTCCTTTTTGCTGGAATAGGAGTTCCAAAATGGGCGTTCTTCAGACCTGTGCAGAAATGTTTGCTGGATTAATTTAGAAGGCAACGAAAGTTGTAAATCAGCCCAGCTGAAATAGATTATGGAAGGTGCACAGCTCCCCCTGTGCTAGCTACCTCTTGTTGTGTAGTAAGAAGATATCGGGGAGAGAACATCTTCTGACAGCACCAGTTATAAAGATTTCTCTCTGTGTCCTTCCTCTCTGTGTGCGTGTGGCTCATGTATCTCAGTCCTGATCAAATGTTTCACTGGCAGCAAAAGAAACTGTTGAGTTTAGTGAGTGTAGTGTATAACACTGCTCTGAAGAAAAAAAATCATAGTAAAAAAATCATATGGGTTGTAAAAAGAGAAGCAAGTTTCTGCACCCAGTCAAAGTACATTCAGTAGCCCAAACATAAGTGACTAGTTGTATTTCAATGGATGTGGGATATCTGATGTAGTTGCTGTGCTGCTGTTCCAAAGTGCACAGTTCTGTGAGTTCTATATCTTATCTCTCAGACCCATACAAATACTTCAGATTCTTTAGGGCATCTCCGATGACACCAGATGTTTAGAAATTGAATCCCAACTCATTGTAAGTTTTTCTTTTGAAAGCATTTATTCATCCAAACTTAATTTAACCTTGGATGAAACACACTTTTCAACTTTTTTTTTTTTTGTATAATCAATATTTTGCATGGGAAATATTGCATCTATTAATAGAACATGTAATGCAGCAATGTTTATGAAATCCATGCACAGTCTGATTAATGCATTTAACATGTTTACAAAAAGCTGACGAAAGGAAGGGAAGATAATAATTGTGTGATGAAAATGCTCAGCTCCAACAATCAGTGTGATTATTTCAACTTCATTAGATTATTGGTTTTCATTACATACTTAATATCCAAAAAATTTAAGTGCAAATTATGTTTCTGATTAATAAGGGAAATATTTGCAATAGCTTAAAATATATTCTTTCCTTGACTCTTTTGAAAGGAAGAGAGGAAGAAGGAAAGAACATCTGAAAGGACAATTTTTTTCCATCAGGGAAACTTTTAATGTGGTAAAACATTTAAATTTTGAGTAAACAAAAAAATGCTGGGACAAAGAAAAAAGTCATATGCTATGTGAACTGTGTAGAAAATAATAAATGTACTCAGCATCTTTGTCATTAACAATGCAGCTCTAGAGGTAAACAGATCTTTTGGCTAAATTTTGCCTAATAATGGTAAGAAAGCTTTAGAAAATAACTTGTATTTGGCCTATACTGAATGTTCTTCTTTTTTATTAGCTAAACAAACTTAAGGCCCTCAAGATTTTCTTTGCAGCAGCAGGTGCCTGTGCATTTTTATTTGTATTCATAGTGTCATTAAAATCAAGGCATAATTTAGCTTTGGAAAAGCCACTGCAATGGGTGATGTTACACCTTAAATTGTTGTGATTGCAGTCTAATATAAACTCACAGAAAACAACAGGGATTATAGCTTTCATTTTCTAATCAAAGACATTTGACACATCTGGTGCTGATTATTATATCAGCAAATATAATTATATTTTCTTAAAGTTAAGTGAAAAACAATACCAGAATTATAATGCCACAGACATAAAAATGTACTTTTTCAATTTTTTTAATGAAAGTCACCTTGTACTGGATAAGAATAGGAGTAAGATAGCAATTGATATTTTGAGTTGTTTCTACTAAAAAGAGGGTCATTATGTAAAATCATCTGCTAGAAACTGCATAATACAGTGTCTGTACTTAAAATGTTATTTCTGAAATGAAAAATTTTTGCCATTTTGAGAAATATTACCTAAATTCTCTCAAGTTGCCAAGACCCAAATATGGAGCAGAATGTGTAATAAAACATGAAAATTAGAGAAATAAAACAATTACAAACACAAGAACATAAAACACTGAGAATAGTTACTTTTGTACAAATACTCCATTTTTATCACCTCAGTTTCATGAATCTTTATTTCTTCTGTGAAGAATTCTCTCCAGTGAATGTCAAGGGACAACAAATTGGCCAAGACCAGAATAATTTTGAGAATGCAGTGAGGGATGTGATATATATGAGATGTTTTTAAATCGGAAAAAAAATATATATAAGTAATAACAGATATAACTTGGTAGACCGGGGGAAAAAAAAGAACTTATCAAGATATGCCCATTTTGAAAAAAAAAGATCTCTGATATTCCTCAGATTTCAACCTCCTTCCATGGCTAAATGAGACAAATACTAGGCAGATAATAAAAGACTCTATTGTTTGAGGACAAAGCTCAATCTAAATAATGCACTACTGTGTATGAGCCACAGAAAATTCTTTGATGCGACAATTTAATTTTAAAGATTAAGATTATTCAGAGCTTCTGTGTGTGTCCACATTCTTGGCTCTGAATCATGAGTGCAGTGCTACAAATAAAAGGTATCTGTCTAGAAAGTATAACATTAATGCAGTTTAATATAAACTTATCTAGAAAATTATCAAAAAAACATTCTGCAGAGGCTGTAAAAAGCATGCCACTCTAATTAGACTGACTTGAACAGTATTGTCAAGTATCCAGGCTAGGCAGTAACTCAGGGCAGTTAAAGGCAGGTGAGAGGCAGCATCAAAGAGCTACAGCATGGCTTACATGCAAGCAGCAGGCTTAGATCTACTAACAGAATTGGATGATCAGGCTAGTTTGCTTTTCGCTTCCATCTCAATTCAAAGAGAAGGCACATGTGCTATACTGAAGGAACCTACTCATTCCTCAGGAGGCAGACTTTCCACATCAGCAATTCAATCACTGTAAGGCAGAACTAATGTATTTTCATTTCAGTCCAGGCAGAACCAGTAAATCTAACTTTGCCGGACTGGGGAGAATTTGGTGTCCGCAAGAGGTCTCTGTAAAACCAATGGTGATTCTATTCCAGAAATATGTCACTAAAGACAAAAAAACCCCAAGTTTTATTTGTATAAAGTTTTCTTTGACTTTGAAATGGCATGGAAGAAATGCCAGGGAAATGAACTCTCTCAGTAGAAAAAGAAGCTTGCACTTATCAACAGTTGATCACTCCATTATAGGAAAGGGAAATTATTTTACTCAAGAAAATAAAAAATTGTGTTTTCAATAACCATTTCACTTGTCTAAAAGGAGAGCACTAGACCGTGTACCCTGAGTCACTGTCCATTTTGTGAAGTAAATGCATCCTCACTGGATGTAATGCTGTAAATGTATGAAAGAACAGAAACAGAGGAAAATATATTCAACTTTATAAGCATGAAGGATCCCAATTTGGATGTTCAAGAGAAGGTTTATGAAACCTAAAAAGCTAAGTGAGTAAGGAAATAATGTGGCACAGCTGTATGAACACCTGAAATAATTTGTAGGAAATGTCCTTTATTACCAGTGCTGAAGAAAGAGAGTTATAACACAAACATTCTGGCATTCTTTCATTTTAATGCAGAAGAATTTTGACTGTTGGGATTTTTTTGCCATGATTTTAAGTGTATAATGGTTTTATAGTCACAGATTTTTTTTTCTTTATGTAGTAGTATTAAGACCTGTTTGAGCTGTCCAAAGTACTACCTAACAGTTCTGTTTACTTCACTCTATGAAGATATGGAACCATAGAATCGTAGAATGGCTTGTGTTGGAAGGGACCTTAAAGACCTTTTACTTCCTACCCCTCCTGCCATGGGCAGGGATACCTTCCACTACACCAGGTTGTTGAAAGTCCTATGCAACGTGGCCTTGAACACTTTCAGGGATGAGATCTCCACAGCTTCTCTGGGTAACTTGTTCCAGTGCCGCACCACCCTGGCAGTAAAGAATTTCTTCCTAATATCCAATCTAAACCTATCCACGTTCAGTTTAAAACAATTCTCCCTTTTCCTATCATTATGTGGCCTTGTAAAAAGTCCCTTTCCAGTTCTCTTGTAGGCCCCCCTTCAGATACTGGAAGGCTGCTATATGGCCTCCCAGAGCCTTCTATTTTCCAGGTTGAAAAATACCAAGTTCTCTCAACTTGTTTACATAGGAGAGGTGCTCTAGCCCTCAGATCATTGGCTTGTCCTTATGTGCATATGTGTATGGTTAGGGATACGTATGCCCAAATAAAAACGTATGTAGTTTTTTACTGGAACACAGATCATAGAAACATCATAGAATCATAGAATCAGCCAGGTTGGAAGGGACCTCTGAGATCATCAAGTACAACCCTTGATCCACTACCACCGTGGTTACTAGACCGTGGAACTAAGTGCCACATCCAGTCTCATCTTAAACACCTCCAGGTACAATAAATCCACCACTTCCCCAGGCAGCCCATTCCAATGCCTGATTACCCTCTCTGTAAAGAATTTATTCCTAATATCCAACCTAAACCTCCCCTGGCACAGTTTAAGACCATGCCCTCTTGTCTTACTGATAGTTGCCTGGGAGAAGAGACCAACCCCTACCTGGCTACAACCTCCTTTCAGGGAGTTGTAGAGAGTGATGAGGTCTCCCCTGAGCCTCCTCTTCTCCAGGCTGAACAACTCCAGCTCCCTCAACTTCTCCTCATAGGACTTGTGCTCGAATCCCTTCACCAGCCTTGTTGCTCTTCTCTGGACCTGCTCCAGCACCTCAATATCCTTCCTGAACTGAGTTGCCCAGAACTGGATACAGTACTCCAGGTGTAGCCTCACCAGTGCTGAGTACAGGGGAAGAACCACTTTCCTGGACCTGTTGGCCACACTGTTCCTGATCCAGACCAGGATGCCATTGGCCTTCTTGGCCACCTGGGCACGCTGCTGGCTCATGTTCAGCTTCTTGTCAGTCCAAACTCCCAGATCCCTTTCTGCCTGGCTGCTCTCCAGCCACTCTGCCTGGCCCAGCCTGTAGCGCTGCATGGGGTTGTTGTGGCCAAAGTGCAGGACTCGGCACTTGGCCTTGTTGAACCTCAACCCACTGGAATCAGCCCAACTCTCCAGTCTGTCCAGGTCCCTTTGCAGAGCCTTCCTGCCTTCCAGCAGATCAACACTCCCCCCTAACTTAGTGTCATCTGCAAATTTGCTGATGGTGGACTCAATCTCCTCATCTAAATCATCAATAAAGATATTAAATAGAACTGGGCCCAACACTGATCCCTGGGGAACACCACTAGTGACCGGCCACCAACTGGATGCAGCACCATCCACCACCACTCTCTGGGCCCGGCCCTCCAGCCAGTTCCTAACCCAGCACAGAGTGCCCCTGTCCAAGCTGTGGGCTGCCAGCTTTTCCAGGAGTATGCTGTGGGAGACGGTGTCAAAGGCTCTGTTGAAGTCCAGGTAGACCACATCCACAGCCTTCCCCTCATCCACCAGGTGGGTCACCTGATCATAAAAGGAGATCAGGTTGGTCAGGCAGGACCTGCCCTTCCTAAACTCATCCTGGCTGGTTCTGATCCCTTGTCGATCCTGTAGGTGCTGTGTGATTGCACTGAGGATGATCTGCTCCATAACCTTGCCAGGCACTGAGGTCAGGCTGACGGGTCTGTAGTTTCCTGGGTCCTCCTTCCGGCCCTTTTTGTGGATGGGTGTGAGATTCACCAACTTCTAATCATCTGGGACTTCCCCAGTGAGCCAGGACTGTTGGTAGATGATGGAGAGCAGCTTGGCAAGGTCTTCTGCCAGCTCCCTTGTCACCCTTGGGTGAATCCCATCTGGTCCCATAGACTTGTGGGGATCCAAGTGGCTCAGCAGGTTGCTAACTATTTCCTTCTGGATTACAGGAGGGTTATCTCTTTCTACAAGCCCCAGAAGCCAGCTGTCCTGAGGACAACCTGTCTTACTGTTGAAAACTGAGGTAAAGAAGGTGTTAAATACCTCAGCCTTTTCCTCATCTTTGATAACTCTATTCCCACCCATGTCCAAAAAAGAATGGAGATTTTCCTTGCCCCTCCTTTTGCTATTGATGTATCTGTAGAAGGACATTTTGTTACCCTTCACAGAGGTGGCAAGATTACATTCAAATCGTGCCTTTGTCTCTCTAATTTTCTTTCTACATGACCTAACTATATTCCTAAACTCTTCCTGAGTAGCCAGCCCTTTTTTCCATAATCTGTAGGCTCTCTTTTTTACCCTAATTTCCTTCAAAATCTCCCTGTTCAGCCAGACCAGCCATCTTCCCCAACGGCTTGCCTTTCGGCAGATTGAGACAGCCTGCTCCTCTGTTTTCAAGACTTCCTTCTTGAAGCAGGTCCATCCCTCCTAGACCCCTTTTTCAGCCTTCTGAATAGGCTGAAATCTGCCCTTCAGAAGTCCAGCGTAGAGGTTTTATCGATGGCCCTCCTTGTACCCCTGAATATTGAAAACTCTATTATTTCATGGTCATGCAATATAAGACTTAGAAAGAGTGTTTGTATTACGACAAAGGAAAAAGCTTCAAAATTGATTGATGCCCAAGATAAAGGGAAAATAGCAGAACATGTTGTGAGTAGGCACAATGTATCCTTATGCATATGTTTAGGCAAACAGTAAATACCAGAACAGCTTGCAATAACTAAGAAAACCTCAGTACTTCAACACTTAAAATTCCTTCACATGTAGCATTTATTGTGGTTTGTGCATGCTGTGTGGTAATTTTAACCTCCAATAATACTTTTTTCTACCTGTAACACGCGAAGGTTCCAATACCTCATAGAAAGCCTGCATTTTACCTGATTTCTGATTTTGCTGTGAGCCATAATGTATCTGATGCTTCTTCAGAGATGCCAGTTATGTAGTTATGCATATTACTTCTTTCAGTAAAAGCAACTTCTTCATCCCTCCACAAAAAGTAAAGTTTCAGGGTCTTCTGAATGCATTAACTAAATGTGTGACAGTGCCAATCAACAAAGAAACCCAAAGGAATGCATTCCCCTTTTCATAGATTTTCTTGCCAATAGTAGTGTGTGTGTGTCTGTGTGTGTGTGTGTGTGCGTGTATTTTCTGAACGTTGCAGATTTCAGAAGATTATCAATTACCATGCCCACAAGGATTTCCTTGTATGCTAGACAGCTTTAATTATACGATTTGTGGATCTCTAGTGCCTTCTCTGACATTCATTCAGTTCCTTATCAGAACCTCAAGAGTAAACTCTGCCTACTAGAATGAAAGTTATGTTGCTATGGATTATCTGCATTCATCTCAGTGCATGTGCCAGTATCTCAGTATGAGATCCATCTTGCCCATGTACCGCAGTGTATGTATCTTTCTTTGTTCTTCTGCAGGCATTATCTATTTAGAAAAAAAAATATTTAGAAAGTTTACGCTAAGGATCAAAAAAGTCAACAAGAGGCAACCCTTGATTTTAATGGTATACTTTCTGCATATTCATAGTTACTCTTTATTCAAGAATTAGAGGCCATTTTCAGTTGCTAAAGGATTCTACAGAACTGCAATACTGCTGATGATGGAGTTTGTTGATGCCTTGATCCTGATACTGACATTTAGTCAATGAACTCTTATAATCCTTTCATGCGCCAAATGCTGCTGTTCATACTTTTGAGGTTTCTTATGACATCTTACCATTTCACTGATTTACAGAAAATCAGTTCATTAATGCTTCCACTAATATGCAACTAAAATCCAATATTTCTTGAGATTTCTGGGTGAGAATATGCCTTTCTACACCCTTTTTGGGGAGGATCTGTATTGTGTATCATCATTATAAGTTGCTTACTTGGACTTGATATGTGATATAAAATTATATTTCATACTGGTCTGTCAGTAAGAAATACTGACATGTAGATATTATCTTTTTTTTTTCTGATGTGCATCATTCCATGAAAGATAAAAGAATGATGTCCTTATTTCCCTTTCTCTACATCCTTCTCCTCAGCATCAAAACACCAGTCCAAAGGAGCTGGAATAGAAAGAGTACTGAAAAGCTTTTAGTTCTTGACACCTTGAAGTGAGAGGATTACATGAGTTTTCCTTTGTCACCTCATTATCATCACAACCTCTTTTAGACTCTCTGTTAGCTACTTATGATGTGCATAGGTTGTCCTATACTGGATCCATTCCTTATCTTCTAACATAGCATTAGTTTTAATTTTATCAGATGTTTGGGATTTCAGATCTCTCTTTGATCTCTAAAACAACTTTTTTTGACAAGGTGATAAAATTAATGAATTGCAAATCGCTTTTGATAGTTCTGAGATTTTAGTACAAGTATTAGGAAGGGTAACACAATACTGCACAGGAGGTTGAAGCTTTTTGAAAAGCACTGTGAAGCTTGTTATTAAGAATAATGTTCCTAGAGAAGAACCTAATCGTCTGGGAAACTAGTGCTTACATGCAGATGGACATGAAATGATATGAAGTGAATTAATTCTAATGTTACAATGTCTCTGTCATGAACGTGTACTTATAGGCCCTGAGGGCACTGCAGGACCTACTGTCCCTGTCCTCCAGGGCTTCCCAAATCCTGTCCTGTCCGTGGCCCAGGACTCTATTTTATCCCTCTCAGAATGTGCCCCCTTGCCCCAGCGACACCACTGCAGGGCCAGTCTCCAGCTGCCCACAGCCCTGCCCTTCCCAGCTATGGGCCCCACTGACCCAGGTCCACTTGTGGGCCCATGTCCCAGCCCAGCCTTGGCTCATTCCCATCCCCAGTGCCTGGTGCTGGAACTTTCCTAGTGCTCCCTGACTGCCCTGCTCCTCTTTAGGATAGTGTGTGCTGAGAATGGCCCTTGTGGTACCCTGACCGTATATTTTCATTAGCTTTAAAATTTTTCAGTCAGTCAACTTTTTAGATGAATAGATGGAAAGGTTATGAGAGAAGGATGGAAAGGCAGATGTAACATGTACAAGGGGAGAGAAGAAGATGTTTTTAATTCTTGCGTTGTTGCCAGATCTACTAAATCATCTTGGAAAAATTAATATTAAAAGCTGAGTTTTCTGAATGGGGGGACAATGTGCAGCATGAATTGAGATCTCTGCAGGGATATTCTGGAAGGAAACAAGATGCTCTGTCATATGGCATGTATTTTAGACATGTTAACACATCACTTTACTGACCAACTATATACTGTCACCACAGACTGCTTTCTGAATTAGCTCTTCTTAAAATGTTTCTCCAGTTCATTTGTGCTTTTTCCTCAGTTACTTAAGCATCATCTGTAAAGCTTGGACAGATTGTAGTGACATTTGTCTTAATGAAGCTTAAGACAGTCCCAGAATATTTGTTTTTGTTTGGTGACATAGCAATGCTTTCATGCCTTCATCATTATCTTCAAATAAAATTTCGACCATCTAAGTACAACACAGAACAATACCATAAAAAATTTGGCTTTTCCTTGTTTTGGTGTTCAAGATTTCAATTTGATTTTTTGTATTCAGTTTGAATTTCATGCCACATTTTATATTAACCCAGTAATTCACTGTAGTGTATTTCTCTTTGCAATGTTTAGTTATGTATGTTCTAGATCAGTCTGAGCATTATTAAGATCACTTTTACAAAGAAATGCATATTTTCTTCTCACTTTTGGCTTCCAATTTTCATTATTTTTTCTTAGAATGAGAGAAGTACAGTTTGAGTACTTAAGCCTGTTATTAAATCAGTAGGAAAAAGATAAAATATTCTTAGAATCCATCAAAAGCAATAGAGACACATCTGTTTTGTTAGAGGCCCATGATTTTACTCCTATGTTCCTCTCCCCTTAAATGAATTTAGACTCACAGCCATAGGTACCCAAATAGCATTTTATTCCTGCAAATTAAATATTGTGATGTTCAGACCAAATAAACAAAAAGTGAATGTCTGATTAAGGTGAGACACATCTGACTGTACAGCCTCAGTCTGTTAATCTCTCTGCCATCTCTTTTGTCCCTAGGTAGAATTCAGAGGGAGCCTGTGCTGAACTTTTTACAGCCAACCTGGCTACTGTAATTTAATTTGCTTCTTCTGAGGTCTCCGTATTTCCCAGCAGTAGTTGGCATTGG
>NW_016690227.1:2810434-2850005 GCF_001604755.1 Lepidothrix coronata | reverse complement strand
CGATTTAGAGTTAACATCCAGGAATGCAGAGGCACATAGGGGAGTATGTATGTGGAGGAGGACAGGTAGGACAGACTCTATCTGCTGAATCCAGTCAATTTTGAACAGGGGTTGCAAAAGGAGAGGAGTTAGCTGTTGGATTTGTTTTGGCTGAGGCATGAGTTGACGCTGAGCTGTTATATGACTTTGCTACCTGAATTTAATGCCTAAAAAAGGCCCTGGAAATTTGTCAAGGGTATTGATGAATCCTGAATTAGTGTTAGAGGTGGCCATCAAATTCATGGGATAGACCTCACACAGTACAGTGTTGCTTTAGCTACTCAGAAACTTTTAGAAATTCTGTCTTTTCAGATGAAATCATGTTTGGTCCAGGTCTCAACTTACTGCTCTTTGGGGAAAATGATGATCATGTCTGCTCAGTTGCTGACTATCTTCATGAACTTTCACAGGGTCTGGTTTGTGTGGACTTGCTGCCCATGTATGGAGAGCAGTTAGTAAGTGTTCAAGAGACATTTGCATGTTTATATGGTTTCTGCACCAACAAAGGATGCAAAAGTAATAGTACTGTAAAGTTTTGGACTTGGGCCAGCATTTCTTGCTTCTGTCTTCATCTATAACATCTGGGAAGCTGAAGCATTTTCAGAGGAATATGATTTTTAGGACAAGACAGTTTCTGCCTAACCATGCCTCTGCATATCTACCTCTGAAAAGCTGTATGCTTGACTGGCAGCATGCCCCTAAGGAGGGCACTCAAGACATCAGTTTTCAGTCTTCCATCCTTCCTGTACCATGGGTCCTCCCTGATCCCCAGCCTATACTCCAGCTTTCTCCTGCATCTCCAAGGTTGCAGAAGAAATGTCCCCGTCCCCTGTCCTGATCATTTAGCTTCATCTTAACACCTGTGGTACTCTTAGTAGCTATTAGAAAACAAACTGGATACAAAATAACTCTCTCAAGGACAAATACTAGTGACAAGGAACTGAAAGTTTTTATATAAACAGGTTAAGCGCTACTCTGTGAGTCTCAGGTTAGGTTTTGCTGAGTGGGCATAGATTTGGCTGCCTGGTTTATTTGGTCAAGTAATTAGGTTGTGACTTGATTCTGATGTAACATTGAAACAGAGTGGAATTGCATGGTCTTCCAGCCATGTCCCTGCATCCTGTAATGTATGTTCAGCAATGACTCCTACCCTTCGAAGATAGGAAATCATGCAGTGAATGGAACTTCCTTTATTTCCTCAAATCTAAGCAATTTGGTAGAAATTCTGGTTATTGCATGAACTTACTCAGTGCATTGCAGACCTGCCTTTAAGCTCAGCCATGTTGCCACAGCCTTCCTACGCTCTCATTTAGGACAGATTCCTTTTGGTGATCATGATCTCAAAGAGCCAATGTACACTGTTGTCTGCAACCAAACCTGCTAGTAACTACCAAACTGATCAGTGACAAAACTCTCTCGTAGTGAATTAAGTTTGTGATTTGTCTGAAATGTTTTGTCTGCGAGCAGAGTCTGTACCTAGAGACTTTACCTCCACTCAGATGGAGGTAATTATATTTAGTGGAAAGAATACAGTTTGAAACAACACTCTTTAAAAGTGCTTTATTTTCATACATCTCACTTCTGATCTTATTGTTTTGTCCTTCAAATCAAACAATGAGAAGAATGAGAAGCTCCTGAGGCCATATGAAAACAAACAGGTAATGACAGATTATCAGTGTCTGTTGGTATACACAAGTGAGACAGAAAATCAGGATGTTGAGAACTTGAGGAGACTAGTTAAGTCTATGGAATAAAGCATGCTTTCAGAGTCTACGGTCACTGTCTTTAGAAACTTGTGTAGATCTGATTAATTTTCAGCTTGGAAATTAAGGAAAACCAAGAAGATGATGTTTTCTTATTTAATAAGCAGCAAATTCATAAATGAGATCTGTTGCCATGCAAAGGCTGCATAATTTAAGCGTTTGCTAAAATTTCTGTGACCATCATTTTACACTCAAAAGTTTCACAAAATCTTTTATTCTATCCTTCCATCTATTTGGTTACTTATCCATTATTTTCCCAATTTTTACCAAATGTATTTTGCAGTTATTCCTTAATTGCCAGTTATCTAAATATCTGTAGATACCTGTTTCTTGCCTTTAGGAGGAAGATGAAAGAAGGGAATCTCTTATATTACCAGCTGCCAAATTTTATTTTTTTATTCAAATCCCATTCATATTGAACTGATCTGAATCTCGGTTTCTGTTGGGTTTCATTACTTTACCTGGAAAGGTGAGATTGTGACTCTACAAACATGAGACAACAGTTTAAAACTGTGATTAACAAACTACTTGTTTCTTAACATACAGCTTCAGCATTCATTTAGGGATGATCCAAGTCCCATCTGAATTTATTTTAGATAGAAGGCTTTGTTCCCTTAAAAAACAGATGTAGTATTTGAAGTCTGCCAGCTGATGATGCTTGAATATCACTGTGTGTTATGCTACAAAATGCCAAATATGCAGTGCACATACAATTTTTCTAATAGTCTGTAACAAAACAACATTTTTTTTGGTGAATTCAAAAAACTGCATAGCACAAATACATTGTCACTGAAATGACGTTCAGGTCTATCATATGACTTCAAAGACAAGTCTAACTGGAGGATATATTTGACTATACAAAAACAGATATGATAAAATAAACAAGTCCTGTCACATTACATTTTCCACAAATAAATCACAATAATGAAAGCTTGTCTTTCCTCTTCTCACAGCCAGGAAAATGTTCACTTAGAGATGCAGTCATCAGCAGCAAATCCCTAAATAAATATATAAATGTGTAAACATTTTCTTTTTGATTTGTGGAAGATCCAGAAGGATTTTCCATACCTGTCGTAGTCTCTTCCACTGTTAATAAAACTCACTCTGACTTGCTGATTTGGTAGAAAGAGTAAATGTTTAGGACATGATTTCAGCTAATTCACTTCGAATGTGTCGTGGTTCTCTGATAAAGAGCCAGATGATGCCAGTCATTTTGTATTTATGCAACAGTAGGTAAGCTCTACAAGAACTGGTAAGATATCTTTGCTGTAAGCTGACAGAGATGAGTTTATGTTCACTTTTCTCCCCTTATTTTTAAAATATAGTTCACAGTAAGACATTAATTTGACTTACATTGTGTTCCTTCTATTTTTCTTAACTGCAAATCTATTTGTATTTTCTTTTGATAGTTATTTTCAGAGGACAGTTAAGCCACAAATGTACTGCAGTTGACCTGATTGTACTCTCACCCCCACCAGTGTTAAAACATTGAAAAAAAAAAAGTTTCAAAATTTTAAGTGGTTTTTTCTTAATAATATTTTCATTCATGAAGATCAGTGCATGTTAATCAGTTAATAAATCAATGATATCTGATCAAATGGGATCCACAAGATTATTTTATTACTTATTTTGTACAAGACCCAATTTAAAGATGCTTCTGCTTTTTGACACACATCTCTAAATTCAGCTGAGTTGGAGAGATGTCACTGGATTCACTACAGAACTGTGCTAATAGTCAGCAATTGATCTACTTTTCTATAGAAGGAGTGGTGCCTCTTCCCAATGGTCATGGACCATACCAGTTGTGGCAGCTTGTCCTCACCTTCCAGCCATGAACACAGCCCAAAGACATGGGAGTCAAAGTTCAGGGACATATTCCAGACCAGAAGTGTAATGGTTTCAGGGATATTAAAACCAGTAAAAGGTACTTCCCCACATGAGTAAATACAGTTATATCAGCCGTTTTCTGGACTTACGCTCTCAGAAATCTCTTCCTGCTCTTTAAAAAATAAAGTAATTAAAAAATGTCCTATTATTACTTTCTGTTATTTTAGTAATTTCCTCACTTTGTCCTAATCAGGCTGAGAATAAAAAGTGTATGTCTTATTTCTCAGGTTAACAAAACAAAGTCAGTGATAGATCCTAGACGAGCTGCATATATTTGAGTTGGCTAAAAATATCAGTTTTTATCAGTAATGATTTGTTGTTTGTTTGTTTGTTTTTAATTTTGAGGTGGATTGTGCACTTAGTGGCGTTGTTTAAATGGAATAAAGCAGAGCTGAACTATTTACTTAATAGAAAGTATAATTTCTTGAGTGCTCAGATATCATTTGGTCAACATTACTCTCTCCTCAAATAGAGTTTTGGAAACTAGAGAACCTACAAATATTTTCTCATTTCTGTTGCTGTTTAACTATACTAATGGTTAGCATTCTCGACTCCGGCTTAAAAATAATAGTCTTTACAGATTCTGTATATTCTAGTTTATTCAGTGTTTGAAGAAGTGACTTTAAATTTAAATGGAAGTGATCTACTTATTGGGAGAGATAAAAAAAGATCAGCACATAACCATGTATCAATATGCTAGTCCTAGAATTGTATTTCTCAAGAATAAGACCATTATAGTTAACAGTTAAAAGAGTAGTAAGTTAGATATGAGTTCCCTACCTTCCCTGGTATTCACTTCAGGACATATTTGTAGTTAGGAGTAGTTCCTCTTTTAGCTTTCCTGTAGCAAATGTAAACAATCCAACTCCATTTGGTCTCTTCCTACAAGAGTCAATGAATAATAAATATAAGTTCACAGGTCCTACAGAAATAATTAGTAGAGATGCCTGAGTTCTAGTCAGGTTTGCAAATTGTTAGGAGTTAATTGTATAGTTTTCTAGTTTGGAATGTGAAAAAAAAATTCTTTTCTGTTCTCTATTGACCTTTTTTTTTTTTTGAGTCATTCAGGATGTCTCTATCCCCGTAATTCAGGCAATATTATATGGCAAACAAAGAAAACGAACCTTTTAGAAAGATTGAAATTCAAACAAATGTACATGGATGATTTTTACTGGAACAAAGGAAAACAATTTGCTGTGCATGAGTTACCAAGCTAGTAAGGAAGATCTTTTAATACTATTTGTCTATATTATGATGTACAAACTGTTTGCTTCTTTTCTTTTCAAATGAATGTAATAAAAATTATCCTTGAATGTTGCCTGGGGCTTTTGCATTCCTGGCACAGGGTTTGTCCAGCTAGAGCTGTAATGAAAAAGAAAGACTGCTTTTCTTGCAAATGAATATCAATGGCTAATTACTAAAGATTACACTATCATCCACCTTCATGCTATATAGTCTTTTTGAAAGATACTTAATAAGAGATATAAATATATAGGTTATCTAAATAAGGGTTTGCATTCCCAAACCAGAAATTCCCAGATGCTTGTGTCTAATAATGGTAAACATTAATCTAGATTGGCTGTGAAATCACCACAGTAATAAGATTAATTTTAACTGTCTCAGAAAAGATGAAGGCAATACAACAGTACACTCAAAATTACTCTTATTCCTAATATTTGAAAGCTTTCTTATTTTTGGTTCTGCAAATGCGTTAACTGTTACTGACTCCTATTTTTAAATATGCACGCTGGATTAGAAATAGCTAATACTTGCTAGAAGTAGGACAACACCTGTGTTCTTTCACAGAATTTGATTTACTTATTATCTGTGGAGTAGGGTAGCTCAGCCTAACCATCACAATCTGCTTTCAAATATAGAATTCAAACAAAAAAATTTTTAAGTCCTTAATCTACTTTGATAGAGGAATATTCATGGTTTTGAAGTAACATTTCTCTTCTAATATGTCAATAGGGAAGTACTTATATTGGAAAGAGATCCCTTCAAATTTCTATTCAGGGGGGAGATAATTCTCAAGGGCCTAATTTAAACCAGAGCATCACTAAACTAATTAATGAACAAAATATGTAGCCAGAAATGGCACTGTCCCAGAGAACTGTAATTTTATGGTCCCTGTTATATTTTTTTATCTTTAAAAAAAAGTCTGTCTATACAGAGTCTCAATATTTCTAACAGCTGTTCAATAAAATGTGAACAGTAATAAGAGGTGTATGATGGAACCCCACTATTTCAGTATGAAATAAATTGACTCAGGTGAATAAATTGACTCGTTCACTCCACTGGTATTTATTGCAAGACTACGTTTTGATTAAACTTGAAAACGTATTTCAAGTTGTAACTAACTTTTTATTTTGTCTTATTCTAAAATAATTATTTTCCAGTTTAAAAAAAGTACTTCAGTACCATACCAAGGAAAAAAACCACAAGGCAGTAGTAACCATCACATTGATATAATACAAATTTAATTATTCTAAAAATGGAACAAACATGACAGATTTGGATTAATGTGGTTCTAAAAAAGTATTTTTGTCTTTGGAGACAGAAAGTTTCATTTTATTAGGTTTTTTCTTAATATTAATGTGCAAGAAAAACATTTTCAAGGCTGAATATATCTCTATTCTTTTTGTGATTTATGGGTTTTTTTATATGAATTTAAAGAACTACTCAAGCAATTTAAGCCTGCAGTATGCCCAAGAGCACAGATAAGTATTAAATATGAAGTAATACTCAATTTTTTTCTTGGTAACCCTTTGCTGAAAGATAAGTTGTCTGACCATATGCTATGGAAGTGTTAATAACATGACCAACATGAAAAAATTAAAAATAAAAATTTAAGGAAATATTTGCATATCCATTAGTAACAAACACCAGTCAGAATGTAATCTCTTACCAACAATGTGTCCAGGAATTTGGTTGCTTATTAAATCATATAAATGGAGAATAAGTCGGAAAATATTTTCCTTGCGTAGTAGAGTCAAACAAAAAAGAATAGGTTTTTTTATGAAAAGATTTCAAACATATCTTCAAGTACTTGGATTTTTATGTGTCATTATAGCATTCCACTGGGAACTAGAGTCTGTGTATCTTCTTGCTCAATTCTCTCCTATAGACCTGGTTTTCCATGAGTATATTTGCTGTCCTATAACATCTCTCCCCATGAAAGGAGGCAATAATTTCAAAAGCCACAGGATGCTATGAAAAATAAGGATTCTGTGCAGAGTAAAGATGGCAATATGGTCTGTTTAGTTCCCATAAAATAAATAAATGAGCAGTAGGGAATATCTGCAGTTTTAAGATTTCAGAATAATGACAACTATCCACAGAAAGAAGACAGTGATCCACACCAGCAAAACCAACTGTTAGAAAGCCAACTCTTGTGTGGTGGAACAAAACATCAGGCTAAACACAAGAAAACTAGAGAAGGCTCATGAAAAACTTCTATCAACTCTAATAAATAAAGATGAGACTTGACTTTGCTATTTGCTGGGTATTTCAGTTGTATCTTAAGCTATTTGATTTACCATGGAATAAAAATGTGAAGCCAAAAGCAGGACACAGGAATTGTAATCTAGGCTCTGATTACTACACTAGGAAAGAAGCTGCTGTATTTCTGTATCAGGCTCAGAACAGCCTTGGGGATGATGAAGGGGAAGCTGTCCATGCCAGAAAATTCAGTCTTTTGGTTAGATAGGTATAGGGATTTACAGAAGAAAGTCAACCAAAACAAAGAGACTTGTGGTTTCTTTGTATACGTGTGATTTCATTCACACCTTTGTTTATGCAGGATTACTTCGTTATCAGATTTATGAAACAGATGCTGATAAAATATTCTGCATGCACTGCAGTTATAATACAGCAAAAAAAGGAAAGACTCTATTAGTGGCTTCTAGCAACTAAAAGACAAATTACAAAACTTCTTTGTATTATAGCAACCTATTCAGCAGATGACCTACTACAAAGATAGCATTAAATGAAATTCTAGAGTAAAACTGCCAATTTGGGCCATAGCTAATATAAGCAAAATTCACAACCTAATTCTACAGCTGTCATACTTACTGTGTCAGTGTGCTTTCCACTGAAAAAAATGCCTATTTGAGAAAATACATATTTCAAACCCAAAGGGTTCTCATTTTTTTCTGTTGATCAAAATGTATAACCTAGGGACATAGCACCAAATCTCTAAGAATTTGGCATTTCTTGTTCCTAGCAATTCTCCCCTCCCCTCTGTGGGAGTGCAAAGAGAAACAAAACTCTCCCACTTCCTGCAGAAATGGAAAGAACTCAGCTTCCTGTGAGAGATGACCAGCTTCTTTAACAATCATATTTTATATTAGATTCTTACCTAAGATATGTGTTGAACCCACTACCACTACAGTCAGTGCCATTTTTTTATAGTCTTAAAGAAAACTAGATTATTCAACCGAATTGCCAATTCCCGTATTTTTTGTATAGTAGACAGGTTGTAGCTCTGTCTCAGTTCCCTCTTCCTTTTTGTTTAATGAACATTTTGCTTTCTACCTCTACAAAATTCATCTCAGTCCAAGAAAACAGAATGACTTTACTATGCAATCCATGGAAAAACTATTAAGACTACTATAAGGGAAAGGGTAAATAACATCTTGACTGGCCTTCATACTCCTTGATCAAACTGTGATAAAAAGAACTTCTTCTTCAGGCTCCTCAAAGCAAGAAACTTAGCTCCTTCCATGGAGCATGAGTCAAGGTTTGGTGAGTACACTCATCACTTTGGATTGTTGATTGTCATTGATTAGGGAGAACTCTGGGGGTGCAGTAGAGGAATACTGAACATGCTGAAAATAACAGGTGATGTAAGGTTGTGCTGGTTTGGTCCAGGGTAGAGTTAATTTCCTTCATAGTAGCTGGTATGGGACCATGTTTTGTATTTGTTCTGGAAAGAGTGTTGGTAATACAGAGATATCTTCATTACTACTGAGCAGAACCTACACAGAGTGTAAGCCTTTTCTGCTCCTCACCCCACCCCACCAATGAGGAGACAGGGAGTGCACAGGGTGTTTTGGAGGGGGACGGAGCCAACTGACCCTAAATTACCAAAGGGAAATTCCATATCATATAGCATTATACTCCACATATAAAGTAGCAGGGAGAATAAGAAGGAAGGGGGTGATGTCTGGAGTCATGACATGGAGTTCTTCTTTCCTGGAGATGGCTGAACACCTGCCTGTCCATAGGAAGTGGTTAATGAATTTCTTGTTTGCTTTGCTGACATGAATGGCTTTTGCTTTCCCTATTAAACTGTCTTTATCTCAACTCAAAAAGAGTTTTCTGACTTTGACTTTTCCTATTCTCTCTCTCATCCCACTGTGAGGAAGGGAAGTGAACAGCTGCATGAGGCTGAGTTACCGGCTAGGATTAAGTCTCAACACAGGTATAGCAATAATATTTACAAGAATAAAAGGGCAAGCATGTAACTGACAAATTCAATGTATTCGAAGCAGGTCCGCAGTACGCTGAACTAAATCTTGCCTGCGAAAAAGTGGGCTTGTTCTTGTGTTTCTCCATTTGCCTTTAAATGCCTGAAGCAAGCAGATCCTTTTCTAAAACCTGTTTGGACAGTCTACATAAAACAATGGAAACCAAAGCAAATAATTGTAATTTAAACAATAGAAAAGTATATGTTCATGTTTGTTTCTCTATTTTTATGCAAATTACATTTTTTCTGTCATAACTTATCTGCACAGAAAAAAAATTGAGCTATAGTTATCTGGCTTGACCATAGAGAAGTGTACAAAATTTGAAGTAAGGCTGAGTCTGTTCATAATCCATTATAACATATGTATGTTTTTCAGAATAGGAAATAACAAAGCACTCAATCCCGGAAAAATGTAGGTTTTGGGGGGATTTTTTTGTCTTGACTTTTTTTTTTTTTTTTTTTTTTTTACTATGTTAAAAGTAGATTCTGTGGAGTATCCTATTCCACATATCAAGAATTAGATGAACAACTGCTGTTATAGCCAAAAAGTTTTGGCTATATAGTTTATTGCCTTCTGTGAAAGACTGGTAATACTTTCTTAAGCAGGACTTAAAATAGCTCTGAAAACTCTTGCACTTACTAAAGGGAATAGAGCACTTATAGGGTAGCAGTTTCTTAGAAAGGTTCTCTTTTCCCATTAATAACAGAATTCTTGAATTATATCTGTGTAGCTCTTGAATGGTATCTGGTAGAAAGTAAGGAGGTTGGAGGTTGGAACCCCACGTTCTCTTCCTGCTAGATGTGTTGAGAAGCTGCAGTACCTCTGCACATTAAGATATTTAGAAAAGCCAAGGGAATGGATAAAGTTAAATCCTGATAGAAACTATATTTGTGAAGAACTAATGGCTGACTTAAAAAGATATTTAGGTTCCTTCTCTCTCTTTCTTTTCCTAGCAATGTAAAAGCATTGTATTCAACCAAGCGAGTAAGAAAGCTTGTTTCTTGATGTTGTGCCTGTATTGCCATCAATAGTAATAGTAAAATTAATGCAATAGTAATTGCTTGAATATCACATTACTCTGATAGTTTTGGTTTATAGTTTGGTTTATAGTTGGCTTTGACACTCTGTCTCTAGCAGAAAAAACAAGGCAGAATGAGGCTAATAATAATGCATATTTTAAATAAAAACATCTAAGTACTGTTTCAGATTTAGATGACAACCTTAGCCATCATCTACTAGAAATGTCCACTGACCAGATAAATGAGGTAATAGTCTCCATATTAAGTTGAAGAAGTTTCCAGCAGGCTTGGATGATCTGATAAGACATCCTGCAAGTCAAAATAAAATAGTGAATACCAAAACTGTCAAGAAATTTTCAGCATAGCTTTAAGTCTGAGAAAAATGTGTTGGTAGCAGGACCATCACAGCCCTCCTCAGAGTTTAAGAAATAAAAGAACAACATTTTCTAGCAGTTGGGTTGGTGCAAAATTGAATGGGCCAAATTTTTATATCCTTCTTGAATTAAGTAGATATCTAATGTTTTCCATGTCAATTGTTATTATCCAGAAACTCTGGTAAAATATTTTACAGAATGGACATTTTGGAATCAGATTTAAGGGTCTAGTGCTTCTTTAAAGCCAAATTGTGAATTTTTCCTTCCTGTTAAATGTTATATTATTCTGAGTTCTAACATATTTACTCTTTGATGGAACAGAGATATAACAGGGAAAGAGTATTGCTGTTAGAAAACTTGGAGACTTCAATTATATCTATCCATCAAATTTTGACAAATACATATTAAAGTGAAAATCTTACTTTACACTTACTTGCCTAAATATAAGACCGGCTGTAAGATATTGGGAGATACTAACAGTTCACCTTGGATCTTGCATAAGAGCTTCCTCCATTTTGTCTTTTCAGATTCTGATTCAACCAGAAGTGGAATCTTTGGATTTGCCTAAATACAGACAAATATCTTCTCAAAATTTTTAATGCTGAATCATCTAATATCTTTTATTTACTCATTTTCTTTTTCATTCTGCCTATTTCTTTCTTCCTTCTCCCTCCCTATTTTCCCTCTTCACCTTAACCCTTTCTTCTTTCCTCTTTCCACTTCTTTTCTTTTGGTACGTTTTCTAGAGAAATATAAGCAAAAGAAGACAATTATGATGAGTCCTTCCAAAAACAGAGTTTTAACAAAAGGTTATCTGGCTCGACAAAAAAGTTTTGGAAAAGTATAAAAAAAGTTAATCTAAAAATTTCCTGGGAGAAAAAGACACAAGGTAATTGTGCCAAAGATCAGCTCCTGGCATTCTGCAGTTATTCATGCTGCCATAAAAGTGCAGGAATGGTTACTTACATACAGTGTACCTAACTATCATTTGCTCTGAAACAGGCAGGGACAATTGTATAAGGGTTTTTATACTTGTCACTATTCCAGCAAATTCACTCATATCATTCCTGAGCTGAAGCAGTAAGAAGGCACTGTGGTATAATAAATCAGAAAGATGACTCCTGGAATAGCTCCAAGTCCAGATGCTATGCAGTTTTTAGTTTCTGGAATGATTTTGGGTTTTGGGTAAAATTGGAATCCTTAGTTGTATAGCAGACAAGTGTGAACAGTGAGTTTCAGCCTAATAGTTACAGTGAAGAGCAGGGCTGAGAATAGGGCAGAACAGCAGAATTAATGACATAATGTACCTTTTTTCCAATAGTGCAAATCCACTGTAAAATGAGCTAGAAGCAAAAGCTTGTATATTATTTGGAGCATAGAAGGGTGTTGGTGGTAGAATATTTAGACTACTACCCAAATGTTGTCATAAGCTGACAGGCTTTACGCTGACAACAGGTTTACAGGCACTGTAGGTGGTCACCTCCTACCAGCGAATGGAGAGTTCCCTTTGCTTAAACCTGATCCTTTTTTACAGTGTTCGACATTATTATTTTACATATACTGTGGTCCCATTTGGGATATGTTACAGATTTCCAGACAGGAATATTAGACAGGTTAGGTGAAGCCTAGCCATGATCTCTGTGATTAGGACCTTTGCTTAAGAACTCTTAGATGCATCTCTTGTCACAGATGCCCTGCCAAAATCCTTGTTTGTTGATTGAAGAAACTGGTGATATTTCATGGAAACTGGTGAGCAGTGTAGGGACTATCTGTACTGTGTATTACTGCCAAAATGATTGAGTACTCAAACAAGATTGGTTCCTGGGTGAAAAGCATCAAGCTGAATATTAGGTCAATAGCGAGTCCAAGAAGGATACAGTTGGTGACCATGCAGAGGAGCTTCTTCAAAAATGTAGGCCCTTTAGGGTCTACTTTGAATCATGGTGGACTGAGCAAATACAAGAACAGACAACTCTCAAAAATTTTGAGATGCTATCCAAAGCATATTGCTGTTTATTTTTCTCTAAACCTTTAACATTTTGTGTGTGTGTGGCAATGGATTTACCATATGTAGGATGGAAAAAATCCTGTCAAAGATGGGCTGGTGAAGAAAAAGAAGAAAACAGTTCAAATGTTACAGAAACAGAAGTTTTTAATGTTGTTTAAACATGTCTTAAAATGGCTTTTTGCATTTCTGAAAAGTCACTGCTCCTTCTTCCTGACACCCTCTGTGAAGGACTCTTATCTCCCATGCAGGACTGTCCTGGGAAGATGTCCTGAGGTGTCCTCATTGGCCTTTGTTAACCCCTTCCTATTAGCTGTTAACTCTTTACCTGATTGGTTTTTCTGTAAGACCTGTAATTGTTCCCCTTTTAACCTTCCTAAAAGCCTTATAAACCCCTACCCCCACAATAAACTTCCTCTTTCGTCTGTCCCTCCCTGGTGGTCTGTGTGAGCTCCTTACGGGGTCGCTGGGCCACGTGGCGGGGGCAGGGGGGAAGAGCATTCACCTCCAGGTAATGGGCTGGCACCCAGGGCCTGAAGGTTCCCCCTCCAATTAATCCGCTGTATGTGTGTGTGTGTCCTTTGTATGTATGCGTCTATTAAAGAAAAAATATAAAATATCTTGATCAGAGAAATACAGAGAATGAGAGGGAATCACTTAGGACAAATATTTGCTAGATCACTTAGTGATTAACTTAATAGAACTAATATACTCAGGAAAACTCAATAGAAATACCAAAACAGAACAGAAGTATGTTGACAGATTAATCATTTTTCTATAAATACTGGATACTATTATGATTAAGAGCATTTATAGCAATTCAGGCAAAAAAAATTATTCACCAAAGAAAATAGAAAAAAAACTTCACTAGTTTCACGTCTCATATCTTTAAGCAGTTTCATCATTGTCTAAATCTTTTGTGTTTTTTTTTTAATTTAGAACTTTTTGTTACATTTTGATTAGTTTATATTTATCACAATATAAATGAAGATTGTTCAAAATGAAAGGTGCAACATTTAGACGTGTATACTTCATGAGTCTGTCAACCAGCTAATTGAATCCAGAAATTAAAAAGGACCTTCAAAATAGATGTTATTGCTGTCCTAAAGATGAGAAAGTTTGCATTAATATTTTTAAGCTTTTCTAGAGAAATACAAATAAATAAAACATCTTAGTCTGTTTTGTAGTTCTATTATTTCTACATGTATTTGTGATCTATGCCATTGTTTCCTCTATAGAGAGAAAACTAATACAAAGACAGTCATGCCAATATCTAATTATCAGTCTAGGAAGAAGAAGTATGTGTGAATTAGAGGACAGTGATATGTTGCACCATTTGTGAAAACAAAATACTAATAACCAAAGACTCAGTTGTAACTTCTGGAACAGATCCTGCCATAAGCAGTAATCCCTCTCCTGCCCCACATGGTTTATGCTGAAACGGGTCATAGTGGCCAGAGTGGACTTCCACCACCCCAGGAACAGACTCAGAAATGAACTGCAATGAGAGAAGTTCTCCTCTGCTCTGACATGAGAGGGGATAAACCCCAGTTCTGTTGAAGTGAGGTGATACACAGTTCATCTCAGTGAAAATTAAGGTGCTCAGTGCCTTTCAGGACTGGTTGCATTTTTTTCATCTTCTTCACACTTTTACTTGACTTATTACAAGCAGCAGTAGAGAGAGATAGAGAGAGAAAACCTTTAATTTTGTATTCTCATGCCTTCCATCTCCTTACATTTTCTCTCAGCTGGGAGCACTCTTTGTTCAGTTTATTATTCCCACCCATCCCCAGAGCCAAGCTCATGCAAATAGAATATCAAGCATCTTACTTCTCACATGTCTCCCTGAAGACTTTGAAATCATATTCATTTTAAGTTATCACCAGAGGTGAAGTTAGAGAATTTTGTGAAGACTTTTTTTATTAGGGATATTTCTGGAAAATAAAAAAAGCTGCATTTCTTATTGTATATATACATATTTATATATTTACATATGTGTGTATATATATATATATATATATAGTTTTTTTGTGGAAGAGTAATGAAACTTTTGTATGATGGCAGAGAGATTTGAGAAAAAAATGGGTAAAAAATAACACCACCTTAGTGCCGCTGCAACTTAATAAAGCTTGTTATCTCTCAGACAAAATGTAATACACCTTACAAATGAATAATGTCAAGATGGGACAAGCTTATTTTTAAAAGTGCAGTTATTTTTAGCTCTGACACCAGCTATTAATTTTACAGCAAGTGTTTGAACTCAGTGGAGCAAAGACGGTTATAAACTCTTTGCTTTCTCAAGTTTTCAAAAGGAGTTTAAATAGGCTCATTACCTCCAATTGCTGCTGTCATATTACCTATGGGGCTGAGGAGCACGAGCACGACCAGGCATAGGAACCAGGTGAGAGGGACAGAGAGGTAAGAGTGCAAGGTCTGTCCTCAGCAAACCCAGTGGTGTGATACTACTGATACCATTTCTTTGGTGTGCATCTCAAGTGAGAGGCAGGGGAGGAAAGAGGCTAGAAACAGGCAAATGCCTCTGTAATGAAGACAAAAAGAAAGAAAAAAGTTAGTGTGGGACAGTGAAAAAAAGGTGTTTCCTTGGCCTTAATGGCCTATTTTATACAGTGCTTTACATATGCTTAAAAAACCAGAACCTCCTTTGCAGCAAGGTCTGTTAGAAAGAAATGCCCTGATGTAACCTGATGGCTTCTTTCAATCACCAGTGATGGACAGAGATGGAGGGCAGGGATGTCAGTCCAGAGCCCGGACCATTAGATGGGTTTGGGATGTTGAAGCAAGTCCAAGGTCAGACCGGGAATATGGGTCATTGCCGCAGTTGATCAGGAAAGGATCACACGACAACCTTAGGGTTCGTGCAGAGTTGTAGTGCTGCGCAGGTATCGTGCTTTATTAAGGGTGGTTCACTCTATTTATAGGGCAGGTAGAGAAGGCTCTAGAAAGAAGGGAGGAGCATGGGACTGAAAGGGAGTTGTATCCAATTCAGGGAAAGAAGGGAGGAGCATGGGACTAACAAGGATCAATAAGGGAAGGATTTGCATTGTGGCAAATTTTAACCAATAGGAAAATAGGAAATAAACATGAGGGAGAGAATATTATAAAACTCAATAAAAACAGTGGTAAAATAAACTCAACACATGCATTAACAATGTCTAACAGTCTTTCTTAGTTAAGAGTCTCTGTTTCAGCAAAGTCGCTTTGTATCACTTCATAGCATGTCCTCTTTTACTGTTGCCTTGGACAGGGTCTCTCACAGCAGTTGCTTCCACATGAGAAACTTCTCTTCCTTGCTGTAGGTACCTTCCACAGGTCATGGTCAGGTGTTGTCTGCTCAGCCACTACAATCTCTTGAATGAGTCTTGCAGTATACTCCTAAAGAGCTCTCATTAAAAACCTCAAACTTTATTTTGTCATCTCAAAAAAACTGAGTTTCAGTGACAGATGTTAAGATTTGCAGATATCGGTATTTTGTTGCCCATGTTAGAGTAGGAAAAAAGGGAATCTGCCAATAAAACCACTTTAAATTTGAGCATTTGGGTTGGAACTGCACCAAATTGAGTCAGTCTTTGAAATGCTTTAGGGAAACTAAACTACATGGACCAAATGAATTCAATCCCACATATATAACTGAGTGTTTTTCACTCAAAAAGAAACTAAAGTAACATAGCAAACCTCTTTTCTGTTTAACAAACAGTTTAATGGTCATTCTGACAGGCAATTGAACATCATTCGCTCTGTACTATAGTAAAAAGGAATTATATCAAACTTTAAATAACTTTTAAATAATTTTCCAAAATATTAAAAAAAATAATATTCTACAGTCTGCATTCCAGAAGTGAAATACCCTGATTTGCTTATAAATGTTCACAAATCGCAGGATTCTTTTTATCAGAAACCTGACAGAAATATTAGAAAGTATAAACATTAATTAGTTTCCATCGAACTGCTTTTCTTCTGGAATATCTTTTCAGACTTTTCTGACAGAACAGGAAAATGGTAACTAAGTGCCTCAGTTTAAAGAGACTGGAGTGTTTTGCTAAGGAGGATTAGTTATGAAGTAGACCAAACTCTTCTCTCTCAGCAATTGTAAATCTGAAATTAAGAGGCTCCAACCAAGGAAGTGTGGAAAAAGGAAGAAATAACAACTCTTTATTAAAGGATTTTTGTATATTGGCAAAAAACGGTAACGGAACACAAAACCAACTAAACAATAATCCTGTACTCAAAAGTCCCCTTCAAAAAGGAGACAGTTTGATACTCCTCTGTCCTCTAGTGCAGTTCTAATCACGGTTGGCAGGAGCGCTGTTGGATCACTGGAGGAGCAGAGCCTGCGGTGCTCGGTGTTGGTCAGCAGGGGGCGATGTTGGGCTCCGGCTGTTGCAGAAGAAGCCGGAAAATGGAGATTTCCCCCCCACACACACCGAGGAGGGGAAGGGGAACAGGAGAAAGAAGGGCGGTTTCCTTCCCACTAAACTCACACTGTCTGCGGATCACTGTGATCAGGACTCCCCCTTTTTTGTCGATGAGCACAAACTCTCCAATGAATTCTGAGCAGATTTGGGCTGGGGACAGGGCAGTGCACAGGCAAGCCGAGGTTGGAGAGCAGCCAGACGACCAGGTCGAGAGCAAAACGGCCTCCAAGCTTTTCCAACACACCTTGCCCCCGTTAAGGCAGAAACCGAAGTGTCCCCAGTTTGCAAGGAGAGGAGGAGAAAAAACTCTCCCCTCTCTGCAGTTTTGGATGGGCCATTAGTCTGGAATGCAGGTCGGCCAGCTAGTTCTTTTGTATAGTCAATCACCCCTTCCCCCTTCCCATTCCACATCCTTCTTTTACAGCGGGACAAGAGAAAGGAAAATTCCTGCTTGGATTTTTAGAACAAGTTAAACCTATGACACTAAGCTCTCTTCATTTCATAGTGAACCTAATTTTGCAAAACATTTGAGCACATAATTGAGTCCTGGGAGATTATAAGTGCTTGCCTGAAGCTAAGCATTTACTGAAGACTTTGTTTAGGTCGGCATGATCTGATTTCCAGGTACTGATCCCATGGTGTTTTTCTCTGACTTCATGGGAAATATGCATATTGCACAGAGGGCAGAATACATCATCAAGTGTTCCCCTATTATGCTAAAAGGATATACAATGACCAGAAATGCTTCCCAATTTAGAGTTTGTCTTGGGATATTGAGATATTCCTGTATTTGTTCTGGGACACTATATTCCTAACACAATGCATTCAGGGAGGGAACAGAAGGAAAAAGAAAAATAATCACTCAAATTAGTTTAATCCAATAATATTCACTGGCAAAAGAAGACAGGATTCCAAATGACTGGTCAAAGAGAGCTTAAGAAGGTAGGAGAGAAAGAACTGAAGAATTTAACAAAAAGGTTTTGTTTCGTTGAGCTTTTTGCTCGCTGTGAGTCTCAGAAACCATGTCCAGAGCTACTGAAGTGATGAACAGGATTAAAGAAGTAATAAATTGCTGTAAGCAAGACGCACTGTCATTCATCCATCTACATTTCCCAGGCATGCAGGAGCAACTGGACGCTGCTGTGTAGAGTTTCCCGCTAATGGCCAGAGTACATGCAGCTTGTGTACTTTATGTTTATGATGGATCTGTGTGTTAGCTTGATTTCTGCCTACCCTTACTAGTGTTCTGTGTGTTCTGAAGTTGCATGAACATCCATAAAATTTTTGTCTGGAGAGTAGATAAGAGACCTACAAGGAACATAAGTTGAACATGTATAATTTTCACTGAAAACAACCACATTACCATATTCTGTAAAATCCACAGAGACTCTATAATCCAACAATACTATGAAGATATTTAGAAGCAAGAAAAATAAGAGCTAGATATTTTCTGCTTGCTTCTTCAGATTCACTGATAAAAATACCCAGTTTCTTTTTGTTATTTGCCTTCTTATGATTATAGCACCATTAATTCGCAGTGTTTTTCCAAATTTCTCTGACACAGAAGAGGTAAGGAAAATAATATTCAGATCTGAACTGGTGGATAATACAGTTATGTTTTACTGTGTAATGCAGTGCCTTCAGTCTGCAGGCTATGGACAGAATAGGGAAAAGAAGGATTTTTAAAACTATAATATAATCAAATAAGAATTTGAATGCTGGATGTATTTTCCTTAAGATTGGATAAATAATAACAAAAGGAATTGTGTGTTTTTTAAAGTCTCGAGTTTTTTTAAAAATGATACCATTCTGCCCATATTAGGATAGCAAGAGTTCTTGTTGCAAACTTTCTGGGACAAATGAAACAAAAGGGATTCATTAATTTTCTTGCTATGGTCTTTCATTAATCCTTTTTCTTGAGACATATCTAAATATTAAAAAACTTTGAAAAAAAAAGACCTAATTCTGTATAGTCCAAACGTATGTGTTGATGACTTGGACATTTCCAGCTGAAATGATACTTTAATATGAATAAAGAGTGTGACAGATGATGCTTTTAAACTCGGCAGAGAGTGATATTTGGCAATGGGGCTGAATAAAAGGATTACATTTCCTTAGGATTTTACTGGGCCCTCTTTCTTATTTCCCATCACAGTCTTAGTTCATGATATCCTCAAGTGTCCTCTACAATCCCCCATTTTAGGAAGTGCAGAAACACCTAATTTTTAAGTTATGTTTAGCAACACTCAGTGTTTAGACCACAAGAAGCATATTTTGTTTCTTCCTGCTTGCAGTCTACAGAGGCCTCAAAAATACTTTCTCACTCTTAGTCTGATTCAAACTGCAGATAAAATTTACAGACATCTGGGAACAGGCAAACACTTGGCCTTCACCTGCTTATGTGGCTATCCTGGTTCCCAAATCTGTCAGAGTTATTTTAACAGCCTGACAGCCGGCTGAAATTTTCATTTATTTCAGCAGCTTGGGAACTGATTGCCTCTGTTGTGTGGCAAAGACAGCTTGTCCTGGCATTTTTTTTATGCAACCAGGTTATATATTCATTTTTTAGCAACTTAATTCTAAACTTCAGTGCATTTGAAAGTTGTCAGCCCCTTGTACTTCTGTCTAATTAAAAAAATCAATGGCCAAGTAGCATTGAAAACAGGTACATATTTAAAGAAGCCAATAAATTTAGTTATCTAATGTATAGAAGGATGTTCATCAGCACAAATGTTCTTGAAAACAAAATGTAAGTACTGGTATACTCATGAGAGGCTGTTTTTGTGATATATCTTAACACCTGTCAGCCTCCATATGTGTATTTTTCTTATTTTTAATTCATTTTTATTCACTTGGGTACCTAACCGTAAGAGTTTTAAGTTGATGCTGAATGTTTGTCTTTTGTTTTGAGAGCTCACTGTTCACAAATGCATAGGAAAAATCTTTGAAACCCAGTGTAAAGAACACATCATTACCCTCAATAAACAGTATCCATCATAAATTCTGGTGTTTGCAAACCACCTGCATGAGTTCCAGCATCTCAACCCCCAACACATAACAACAGCTCTTCTTCCTTGCACCTTGGGTAAAGTCAGCAAACTTCAGCAGTGCTTTGGGGGAAAACTCTCGCAGAAAGTTAAATATAATATAGAAAGTGTAAGACAATCACTCATGACAAAGCAATGAAGTTCGGTCTGTTAATGGTCAAGACAAGAGCAGCGATGGTACCTGAAGGTAAAACTGAAGAGTCACAAATACATTTGGGAAAAAAATTTTAAAGGCAGAGGGAAAACTGTAAAACAGTGATGCAGACAAGGTCCCTGGCTTTGTGCAGCTTATCATTTGGCCTCTAAAGGAACTCTTAACACTCAGGGAAACTCCATCCACCCCAGCCCTGTTGGTTAAGCATAAAGTAGCCCTCTTACAAGCTGCAAAGCTTCAGCCTTGAAGACTGCCAACCATAGGTGTTCTGAATGCCTCTCAGCCCACCCGCCTGTTAGCAATTAATGCTAAAAGAACATTGATAATGTTGACACCCACACAGTCAATATGAATTACAATACCCAATCAATATAAATTAGAAAGTAATTTTAATCTTGATTTTGTATACATATATATATATTTACATACTGATGGGGCAATATTTTATCTGAATATTGCTATCATCTCTAAAGTTTACATCATCTCTAAAGTGTCAAATCAGAAGACTTTAAAGTTGACTTATGCAAAATAGACTTGCCTCAGAAGATTATAGTCCAATTTAAAGCACTATAGCGAGAAGTAAATGACTATACAAGAGCACAGAGCCATCCCTTCAAGCTGAAATCAAACACCTAAAATCTATAGCTCACCTTATGGCAGAGCACACATTGAGTTTGACCAGATGGACTGGCAGTATTTTAATAAGAACATTCTGTTTCCCTTTCTTTTTTAAATTGTTTGTTTGTTTTGTTTTAATAGCACATTGCAGATTAATCTCTTAAAAGTAGATGCTATGAAGTATATATAGCAAATATTTTAAAATAATAAGTCCTTGCAGTAAGGAAAGATAAAAGAGAAGCAACAAAGGTTGCAGAACTTGGAGTTAACTAAGGCAATGTTGTGCTATATGAAGGCATCTTTCAAAGCTGGACCCATCACTCAGGTGGGATGCTGAAAGGTCATTTGCACCAAGAACTTTTGTTTTGGAAGAACCAAGTGGCACCAGATTTTTGTTTGTGTGCTTGGGGTTCTTTTATTGTTTTTCATAATGGATTTGAATTTTGGTAACTTGCACATCCATATGGACACTGACTTTGAACATTGGCCTGGTACTCCTGGAAAGGCATAGCTTGAACACCAGGCTTAAATTCTGTGAGAACTAGAACTTTTATTATGTAGGAACATGAGCTATTTTAATGAACCCGTTTAAGTTCAAGAGCAGGTTAAATGAGCAGAATTAATTCATATGTCAGCATTTAGAGCTATGAGACTGAGATACTGCCATACTGGATGAAACCAAAAGTTCATTTAGCTCAAAAACCCCTGTCAGGTATAAGCCAATAGCAGTTGCTTAGGGAAGGAGTAGAAGACATCAGACGTGTAGAGTAATCCTTTCCCCGACAGCTTTTGGCAGACAGCAGTTTAGGGACTTTCAGAGGCAGAGATTACATGCAGACCATAAAGTTTATTAGCCATGAATGGACCTGTTTTTCGTGCAGTTGTCTAATCCCTTTTAATCTCATTTGCACTTTCAGCTACCAAAGTCTGGTCATGCAGTGAATTCTACCATTACTGTGTTATTAAAAGTACTTCTCTTTTGCCTCAATTAAAATCTTTTGTCTGATAATTTTAATGGCTTCTCATGAGTACTTCTGCTGGAAGGAAGGACAAATATTATATCTCAGTATGATATTTGTTCCATCTTTACCTCCTGCATACAATTCATGATTTTGTAGACCTCTATAACATTTGTCTTCTTTTTTCTTTTTCAAGCTAAAAATCTCAGACTAATGCGTATTAATGAATGTTGTTTCATATAATATCCTCTCCTTTTCTTGACTTTGTTAATTTTTTCTTTTATAATTAGCAGGAAGGATGAGAACTACATAGTAAATAAGTGATGTAGGCTTACCATGTATTTATCAAACAGAATTATATTCTGTTTCTGTTCTGTTCCTTTCCAAGTAATTTCTGGTATCTGCCTTTGCCAATTTGACTTGCATTGGCCCAATGAATTCAAAAACCTCTCCTCAAATGAATCCAAATTTGTTGCTTTTTTGGGTTTTGGTTTTTTTTTTCTTTACGTTCAAGGCATTAAATACATTTCAGTCTGACTTCAGGGGAATGTATACAGCTTATTTCCAGCGACAAATACAAATTTTCTCTGGAATTTTAGTATCACTAAATGCACCTTAAATATATCTAATATTTTCTAAAGGTAAAATTTCTGTAAGGGTAGCAAATATAAAATAAGTTTATTGAAGAATTGAACTCATAAACTGTAAATTAGATTTATACGTTATAAGTATTTTATTTAGAAAATGCTAGAAGTGCATACCCCAAATAGCATAGACCATTTGGCACAAAGATCTTTCAAAATCTATCTTCTGAAATAAGCTTTTCATTGGCTCCTACTAAGACTCTTCTACTGCTATGAAATAGCTTTTAAAACATTTTAGCATTGCTGAATATAATGAAAGCTATCTATGTGCTGAATATATTACTTCAAGGTACTTTTCAGTTGAGTCACAACAACATCTTCTAAGATATAAAGTCCAGCTGAGAGGATTTTACAGGGCCAAGGAAGAGGTAGTTATGCATCATCATTGCAGGACTTCGCTATACAGTTTTGCAGTTATCCAAAAATCTGTAATAATTCACATTCAATAAGGTAAAGTGCAACAAAATACTAACATCTCCTTTCTAAAAAAGAAAGAGGAAATACAAGATAGAACAGATAAGAAAATATCATAAAACAGGCTGACCCCTTCAGTTCCCTTCAGCTTACTGATGCACATCATATTTACCTTGGGTGTAGAGATACTCTGTGGCATTGAGGGCTGGGAAATCTGGTCAGTTTGGACCACAGCTTGTCCACGGAGAGTCAGAACTGAGTCATATTTCGTGCTTTAACAGTAATGTGCTGGTTTATCCTGGAATAAGGACACTGAAGAGATTCAGCATACTTTCCTGCAGTTGTTGATTTATTCAACTGGGTATGCTACGCATGTAGGGACATAGATTTCACTTTCCCTATTTTAAATTACAGATGGTTTAAAAGAAAACTCACATATTAACAGTTTCAACTTTTCCAACATTGTACTCAAAAAAAGAAAGGAAAATATTTGTAAATTTGTTGTAAAAATGTGTTTATTTTTATTCTCCATATTTTTCTTCCTCATTACTTCTTTAAGCAATTTAAGGAAAAATATGCTGAGAAAACAACTTTATGTTTTGGAATTCAGTTGTTCTACTGAAAAGTCAGGAGTTAAAACATAATTTTCTGTGAATGAGATTACAAAAAAAGAAAGAAAAAAATTACTTTGATGTGAAGGTAAATGACTTATTCTTTTTAGATTAGCACATTTTTAAGTATCTTTCTTAACTTCAGTCCTAATGCTGCTTTTTAAAACAATGAAATGTTAAGAAAATCAGACAGTCAACAAACTGATCCATTGCTTTTTCAGGGTGGGGTAAGCTTTCAAAAAAACTGATTATGAAAAAAGTTAAAACCCTCAAATTACTGTATAGTTCAATCTACAGAAAGAGTGACAAGAACACACCGATTAGCAAGGAAAGCAATGAGGGAGTAGAAGACTTTCTGGACTCCTCTGGTGAGAAGGAGCAGTAGTTTTACAAGAAACATGATGCTGGTTTGGGGGAATGAGAGCTGGGAAATTGACCTCTTGAAGAAGTTAAGGCTGTAAAAGCTGCACCTGGGGGAAAAAAACAAGGTAAATTGATCTTCTTTCCCCAGTTGTCACACTCACAGAACCAGAGAGGGACTAGACAGAGAAGACAACGGCTGGGTTATGGTTACAGGTATAATATTTTTCCACAGATAAATTGCTGTACTTCTGTAGCCAACCTGACATCTCACATTGTTTTATTAAGCTCCTGATGAAGTGCTGTGTAAAATGCTGTGCTATGGAACTAATGCCCTGGGTTAAGCTACTATCAAGAACTGAAATGAAGTAGGCTGTGTCTTGACAAGTTTGTTTGGAAACAGTGTCCTTGTCACAAAAGTTGAAGTTTATGCAAGCAAATATGTGTGGTGTTAGGCCTATTGATAAATACTTTCCCTTGCAAATGTCAAAGAATGAAACCAGAAGAATTTGGAAATAAAGGTGTTTGAAAGCTGTCCCTCTTAACTGAAAGTACAATAAAATGATTTGCTTTAGAAGGGACCTTAAAGAACATCTAGTTCCAACCCCCCCACCATGGTCAGGGACACCTTCCACTAGATCAGATTGTTCAAAGCCCCTGAGTTTACTATCATCTTTTTTTTCATTTTGTATTGCTACTGTAATATCAGCAATAACAGCTCCCTCCATAAGATTTGACCTCATATATTCTGTGCCTCTGTGGTCATGTCAATGACCATTCTTCATGGGGATAGTGTTTTCTATGTGGTCACCTTCAGCACTATGGAGAATTGCGAGAGATCAGAGTCAAGACAAGCTTTCTCTCTTCCATTCCAATGGTGCTAGTTATCTTCCCAAATGGTAGTAAATTTGAGTTACATTACTTTTGGGGTCCCTTTGGAGGGAAAGAAATTTCTAATGGGTGTTTTATTAGGATTAGAAGCTCATTTCTAATATAGTATTTTGTTAGGTATTGTGAAGACTTGGAATGGTATCACTTATCATCAGTGTACATGTAGAAAGTAGAAGTATTCCATTGATGACAAAGAAAATGTTAAAATGTCTTATTTAGTCTTTCTTTCTCAGCCTTCTTTTTTTCTGTTACGTCTTTTTCACCATTCCTCCTCCTTCCCTCCTCTGCCCCCCTCTGAGCTGGGATATTGGGATAACAGTGTGTTTAAAATAAACACAGCATCATTAATTTTCATTACTGTGATCAGTTTAAGTCATGGTAATACCAGGTGGGAGATGAAAAATCACTAGTGGAGTTGACTATTTTTTGCTTTTTTGTTTTTCTACTGTTTGCTCCTTAGATGAAAGCAATGACAGCCAGAAAGAGACTGTGTTACACTTAGAAACCTTTATTTAAGAGCATATTGTGTAATGTCTCACCAAGAGGCAGAGGGGATCCACGCTGTACAATTAAGTTGTGTTATTACTTTGTTGTTCCCTCCTACTTACTCTCCTTCCTCCTTATCTCCCCTCCTCTTTTTCATTACGTCTTAATACAGTAGTAGTTTAAAGCCTGCTTTGGCCTTTTGCAGAAAGATGAATATTTTTCCTCTAATTCTAATTGTTGCTTCTGCAGCATTCATTTAATTTATATGTTCTTGTTAATTTAGTAAGAAAACTATTTTTCAAGAACAGCTGTTCATACCTGTGCTTTTTCAGCCTAACTTTGAACTAAAAAAGGCATTAATTTTTAAAGCTGACCCTGCAATAACTATATATTGAGGCACCATGTTTCCATATTTGCAACTTCCTTTAAAGGGAAGAGGACTAATGATTCTGAGCTGTTGTTCAAACTTTATTTTCACTGTTGTGAGCCTTTAAGGAACAAGTGGCAGGTCCAGCAAAACTCCACTTTTTTTGAGAGCCACTGCTACATGTCAGTGGTCAGTGTAATGTCCTTCTTCTTAGGAGGCCTCTGAATAGAGCATTGATCCTTAACTTACGTTAATGTTTCAGAGGTAATAAGGTAATGTTAGGAAAACATAAATTTCAACAAGCAATGTTTGTTTCTTATGGAAAACACCCTGAGAAAACTAGGACATGAATATTAATGAGAAAAGTGTAGCTCCTATTTATTCCATTTCAGCTCTAATAGATAATGAATAGTCACCATTATACTGCGTTTGAAGGGATAGCAGAATTTTATAGCATGCATTCAATAGGAAGGCTCTTGATTTTGTCAGCTAGCAACAACCATAACAATACATTTAACTGGGGACATGCTGTCTGAACTGTGATTGGGCAGGAGAACTTACATGTTTAGGAGTGTGGTGCTCCTTCCTTTGGGAGAAGAGGGAATAGATTTATTTAAAGAAAATTATATGCTTATATATAAACCAAGTAGCAAATATTATCATTTTTTCCCAGATTTTGAAAAGCTCGCATAGCTATTTTATAGAAAAAAGGGAAGAAAATTGTGTACCTGTTGGATGTGTGGGGTTTGTTTGTTTGTTTGTTTTTGTCCAGGATTTTGCATAAACAGAAATATATAATTCTTGTGGAATTTTCTCTCATGTATTGTGCAGAAGAGTAATTTTTTTCTTTTTTTTTCTGCAGCTTCACTGAATCATTGTGACTTTTTTCCTAGAAATGTAAGGAATCTTCAGCAGTTAAATTAATTTCAAAAGGAAATGCACCACGTGAGTGAATTCATTCAATCTGAACATCAGGACCTCTGCAAGCCACATCCTTAAACAGAACATATGCTCACCCAAAGTGCACACAAGTAATTAAACTCAACCCTAATTTTCTTAAATGTAATTGAATTTCATGGTGTGTGGAGTATTGTGAAGGCACCTACTAGGGGTTTCAATAAGCTTTGGCAGCATTAGAGACAGCATGTTTATAGCACCACAGTGGGAAGTTTAAAAAGTCACTGATTCCCTAGAAGCTAAAACATATAACAAGCTTTTCTTTCATTTCTTTTGAACAGTCAATTCACATCTGCACACAAATCCCCTTGATGCAGCCATGCTTGTCTTCAGTGTCTTCTGTTTGCTAAAGGGTAAAAAAAGTGATAATTTTGCTTCTGCAGAGCAGAAGTTTGCTTCTGCTTGCAACTGGTCTCATCATCAGGTGAGAATTCTTTATGGATTTAAGTGTCCTTTCTCCTGATGAGTCTTTGGATTTGTAACTGTTCTTCAAGAGCCACTTAAAGAATGACCATTTTGTGGCTTAGATTGTATCAATGAACTCTTTTGGGTGAAAAAAAAAACCCACATGCAAAGGTGTATTTCTTCTTTTGCTTTTACAATAGTTTCATAGCTGGAAGGATTACCAATGCTGCGATATGAAATACCCAACATTTGGAATATGTTCATTTTTTACGTTGTGTTTCAGTTGCTACATTCTCCATGGTTCTTTTAATTTCCCTTTCCCGCACCTTCCTACCATGGTAGATTGTTGTAGTTCTACTTCAGAAGTAAAGCCTCATCTTCTTTTCAGGTCTATCTGGAAAAATACCTTTTTTGCCTGGATATGAGAAAAGAGTTTCTACATCCACTGGAAGCAGTAGCAATTTTTAGGCAACTTTTACTGCAGGCTTGAGTGGATGTGATTTGCACATCATAGAACATAGAAGGCCAAAAGTAACAGAATGTGAAATACAGCGACACTAATATGCCAAACCTCATGCCCAATTCATTAATAATTCTCAGGCTGTTACTAATGTCCAATTGTAACAATACTACAGATCAGATTAAGCTGATGATTAAGTGGAAAGATTAGGATGGAGTGGAAAACCACGGAAGATTAAGTGGAAAACCACGGAAAAAATAGGAATAAAAATGTCTAAATATACTATATCAATATTAGCAATATCCGAAATGGTAGATTCCACCTGTGACAACTCAAAGGAACAAACAAGAGGAGCTTGAAGCTTTGGCCCAGTTCCAGAGATTTAACTTCACTGGTATAACTGAAACTTGGTGGGATGTGTCCTGTGACCGGACTGCCCTGTTGGGTGGTTACAGGCTCTTCAAGAGGGATAAGAAGAGCAGGTGAGGCAGAGAGTAGTGGTGTAATGTGATGGAAGTGATGGACTATATGAACTTACAGTTGGTAATGACATGGCTGAGAGTCTGTGATTAAGAGACAAACAAATAATGTGGATGTCATTGTGGTAGTCTACTACAGACCGCCTAGCAAGGCCGACGGTGCCAGGAATCTGACGCAGCTGGTTGAAGGAGGTGATTGTCCCACTCTGCTCTGCACTGGTGTGGCCTCACCTTGAATATTGTGTGCAGTTTAGGGCACTGCAATATTAGAAAAATTTAAAGCTATTAAAGAGCGTCCAAAAGAGGGCAATGAAGATGGTGAAGGGTCTGGAGGAGAAGCCATATGAGGAGTGGTTGAGGTCACTTGGTCTTTTCAGCCTGGAGAAGAGGAGACTGAGGGGAGACCTCCTTGCAGTCTACTACTTCCTTGTGAGGGGAACAGGAGGATCAGGACACTGATCTCTTCTCTGTGGTGACTAGTGACAGGATCCAAGGGAATGGCCTGAAGTTATGTAAGAGGAGTTTTAGGTTAGATATTAGGAAAAGGTTCTCACTCAGAGGGTCACTGGGCACTGGAACAGGCTCCCCAGGGAAGTGGTCACAGCAACAAATCTGACAGAGTTCAAGAAGCATTTGGACAATGTTCTCAGGCACATGGTACAACTCTTCGGGCTGTCCTGTGGAGGGCCAAGAGTTGGACTTCGATGATCCTTACAACTCAGAATATTCTGTCATTCTGTGATTTTTTTCTTCAGCTAGTGCTGACTCCTTCCTAACTGCAGATTATCTGAAACTAGAACATGACATTTGTCTAGGAACAGCACAAAGTACTGTCACCTACTGAAGGGCAATCTGTACTTGCTTTGAAGGCTGTTGTTGTGATGCAACAAGATTTTACATGTGGAGGGGTTTAGGTAAATACTTTTTGAGCCTAAAATTGTTTTCCTCCTGTTCATCATCAACTAGCAGTGAGGAAAACATTAATAAGAAAAATAACATAAGAAATTCTAGGTAGCTGAAGAAAATGCCCTACACTGACATCTGTAAAAGATTGCTGGACATTGGCTAGACGCAACAGAGCAATTGTACCCTTGTCGCTGATAATGTCGGAACGGCCAAAGCAACACAGATATCAGACGTAGTCCAGGTGTAAGGTGAACAGGAAGCTGTTTATTGCTCTCAAGTGTTTCTTTTATACTCTTTGTACACTATCGTGCCACAACACAATTGGTCAAAAGTCTCAAGCATAAAAAACTGTAGACACTGAACACACTCTTATTGGTGACACTGAAGACACTGTGCATGCTGTGACATGCTATTGGTGACACTATACACATTTTGATTGGTGACCTTTGGTCTGGGCTGCATTACGTTTGTAATACAGTACAGTAAATATTTCCTAAAAGTTGTTTACATTCCTCATCACTAATTGCCAGGCTGCTGACAGGTTCTCTGTCAACCCCGACATACCCTCACAGTGCCATTTGCAGTACAAAGATATTCCATATACTTCATATGGTACTGGATTTACAGCTTACTTAATGGTGATTTTCCATAAGCTATGGAAAGATTTGAAAAAAGATTCCCAAAAGAAATTGTCTCACTTCTGCACTAAAGCAGAGAACTTCAGTTATCTAAACAGTTCAAATTTAATTCAAATTTCTTAGCCTGTTTCCTATCAGTTGAAAAAGTTCCATTGTTTTACTGAAGAATAACTCCCTGTCAGTGTGTGAACTTGTAGCAGCAATTCTGCAAACAGGTAACCTTTGTGTACCATAAGTGTCTGTAGAGAAGAAAAGAGCTGAAGATTCTGGAAAAGAGCAGGAAAATTCAAAATGTACTTAATACAAGAGTATAGGTCTTGCAGGTTACAGTATTTTTGGCATCTTCTCAGTCACCCTCTGTCATATGATAATGTCAAAAACTTACTGCCTCATAACCAGTGCAGGCTATCCAAGTGTAACAGTAACCAAAATCTTCTTTCAATTTATCTGAAGTATCATATGTACATGACATTTAAACTACTTTTCTCCTTCTTTTCTTCCATTTAAGCTTCAAAGATTATTTTTTCCCTTCCTCTCTATTATTTTATTCAGCTCCTGTCTTTGTGTCCCTCCAAATTCTGCTCGTGAAGCATTTTTCATCTCTTTCATCAGAACACAAATATCTAAATAGTCTATTGGGAAATTCCCCCATGGATCTGTGCTCAGGGCAGGAGTATTTTTATTGCTTCTCCTTCAGAATGGTCTTTAGTTTTTCTAAAAATGGCTCTTTGTCTCTAGGATAAACACATTAACATCAGCCTTATAGATAAAGGAAATATATTTCATACAGAATACCAAAATTTGGAATTTCATAATAATAATGGTTAGTAATCATAAAATGGTACATACTTTTTTAATGGTTTAGATGTTTGGAGTTAAATAACTGTGTTTTACAGCAACATTATTTCCTTAAGACTTTAATAATCACAAATGGAACAAGTGCATGGTCATCAAAAAAGAACTGGTGATTCTGCACTTTAATGTCTTTGAATAGGACTTGTAATTTGTAAACTATTATGAGTCACACTGGACAGTAATGTCTATACTTATAAATCAGAACCATGCATCCTATCAAACCTCATGGGGAATCTTGTAGATAAAATCTGTGTAATAACTCAAATACTTACAGGTACAAGTCTTCTATAAATTACGTATTTAAATTATGTGTTCTGTTGAGAAGCAGAAATTCTTTTAACTGTAGTCAATTCAGTGGATATCAAAATCTTGGAAAACAAAATGTGAAAAATATATTCTATCAGCTTCAACTGTTTTTTTGAAAGCAAATTTTAATGTGCATTATAGTAGTTGAAGGCCAGACAAATATATTATGTTCATTTGGTTTAATTTTTTTTTTTTTTTGAGGGGGGAAAGGGGCGGGAGAGGAGCAACTATTTCAACTTCAGAAACTGAAGAATCTTGTGATGTTGTTTATTATATATGCCTGTGTGGTGGGGCATATAAGTGATTAGCAAAATAATGGAGAGTAATATGCCTAATGACTTATTTTTTAAAAAGAAAACAAAATTAACAAACATGTATACCCTGACCATCTTATTCTAACAAAATGTTCCATAAAAGATATTGAGATTAGACAGGACTTTTTAGTTGAAATATTTCTAGGTGTCATACTGCTAGTAATGAAATAACCATTACAACACCCAGGAAAATTAAATATTGCTCAGAGAAACTCAAGCACAGCCTGATTAAAGCCAATCCATTCCAAGACACATGCTAATATTCAAAACCTCATTTGGATCCCACACTTGAAACATTTATTGTGTCTTATGGGGACTTGGAAATAAGATCAAGAATTATTAAGTTTGTTTTTAAAAACTTTTGGGAGCAATGCTGGTAAAGTAACTTAAGAACTGAAACTTTTAGGAAGCTTTTCTAAAAGTAACTTTTATGCTTTTGAAACAATCTCCTTCAAAGTAAATCTATCTTAGCTTCTAAATTATGTTAATGGAAGTCACCTGACTATTGCAGGCCATCCAGTAAGAGGTGCTTCCTCTGCCATGAATATAAATTACATCACCTGAGTATAACTCAGTAGAGGAAGAAACTCTTTCATCCCAGTGAAACAAAAAAGCGGCAAGAAGCACCTGGTTCTCCAGAAATACACGTCTTTATCTCAGATGAGTTTTGAAGACTTGATGTTACTCAGTAATTTTGGTAATCCTTAATGCTCAAACTACCCCTCTTGCTCTGTTTGGGAAAATCACTGTGGAATTACACCCTGAGCATTGTACCTCAAAAACAGTTTTCTCCAACTTTCAGCTTTCTTTTTAAACCCCTAAACAGGCCAAGGGTAAATATCTGCTAAAACATTTCCCTTGCAACATTTACAACTCTTCTCTTTCTGAAGGAAACTCAGTTTTAGCCTGGGGAATCTGTTGCTAGCCTGCTGTGACTGTTTGTTGTACATTAGCCACAGAAGCTTTGCCCATCTTTTGTTGAAAACTGTTAATCTCTGAATGCCACAGTCATCATCACTGAAGTAAGGTCAGGAAGCAAATGTCAGAGGCTTTATTCTGTGTATCATCATCTTGCAAAGAAGTTCATTGTTATTGTTGAAAAAACGTTTTTGTGTGTGTTTGAAAAATGTCTGCTCAATTTAGATACTTCCATCTATGCCACTTATTGCCACAGTAGAGTGCAGCTAACAGAATACCACTGGTTTATAAAGGTTTTGTAGAGAGGCAGAAAGACCCAAGATAGTACTTTCACATGATATCCAATGAATTACAAACAAAATATGCTACCTAATAGTAAAGAATCAACAAATATTCTTCAGAAATCTCAAAGTAGTCTGAGGTCTCACAATAAATGGAAATATTTTCTTTTGTTTATTTAGTAGGTTCTCCTGGACAATAAGACTCTTTACATCTTTGCAAACTACTATAATAAATGATAAAGGCATCCAATGTAATTTCTCATATACTTGCTATCTGCAGAAAGCTAATGATTTATTTTAATTGGGGCTGAGCTTGGGACCATCAGGACAAATAATAGTAAGAGTTTTCATGCTATAACGTAATGGCAAACTCCTATACCTCAGAGATGTTGAAAAATATCTTGTGTGATTCAGAAATAAAAAATATTGCATTGATCACCTTGAGAAGAGTTACTATTAGACTGTCTATGATGCGATTGTGCAAACTGGCAGGTGGTAGGCAATGGAAGTTTCCAGGAGATGCTGTGGGCAATCCAATAATTTTGCCATGGGGATGGTCCTTGGTGCAAAAGAGGAATTGCTATTGGTACCAGGTTCAGAAATAGTGATGTGACATAATACATATTCTCCATGATAAACTTTGCTGCTTGCCTATATCCTGGGCTAATAGGTCTCTTCTCAGTATATGCTCCTTCAAAGCAATGAACATGAACTGGACAAAACATGAGCCATTAGACATGAGGAAAATAACTTTTTCACAAAGCAGGCATGTCCATCATATAATTATTTCTTGTAACGTATACACTTAGGTTGCTATAATTTTTTTTTTTTTTCTTGAACTCCACTGTTAGAGCTTGTTCTCTCTGTTGCTGGATGTGCTCTGGATGGTAACATTGCTATTTGTTGCTATGGAAATCAATGTCAGAGGTTGCAGGGCTGGTGAGAGTGTGCTGGGTAAATCATTTAATGGAATATGACATTGTCAGACATCCATTACCTTTCGTGCATAACAGTTTAATTTTCTCTCTTACTTTTCTGGGCTGCTACCACTTACTGGTTAATAGCCCTGGTACAATAAGTATTTTTTAATGTATTGTGGCTTTATTGAAAACCTTTACCCTTGTATTATCCAGATACTTGTTATCAGGTTTAAAATAAGAGGACATTACAAGGAGTGGACTCTCATCCTCCAAGGCTCTGTATCCGTTTGATTTTCTTAGGGAAATCTGTAGAAGATCTAGGTGTACTCCAGAAAAATAGGTAACTAATACGTGAAGGGACAACTCCCTCAGTCTAGGCTGGACAAAGCTGTGTATGTCTTAAACTTTTTGACCTTCTCTGGCGATTCTCCTTATTCACCTTCTTTTCGGCATTTCTCCTCTCTTTTATCAACTCAGCCACTATCTGGCAAAGCTCCTGTGCAGATACGGGATCTTATCTCGGGTCAGTGGTCTGGTCCACATGAGTTGATAACCTGGGAAAGGGGATATGCTTGTATCTCAACAGATAATGGCCCTGGCTGGGTACCTGCGCAGTGTGTGCATCCTGCACACACTGGAAGTCGGCAGTGCAGTTCTTGATCTGTCAAAGTTCACTCCATGGAACGGAAGAAACATCTGGGTGACGGTAATGAAGGAACTGAACCAGACAACCTTTTGTGCATCATTGGTGTATCCAGAGCAGCCATTTCACACCTGCCTTGTTGGTATTCCTTTGAATGACACTGAAGCATCTCTCCTGGTACAAGATGTCGTCCAACAACGTGACTTGTTGAAACGGAACTGATTCTTTGGCTTAGAAGACTTGTTTGGCAGATGGGGAATGCCTGGTTTGTCAGCTTCACTGTTCAAAATGAATGGCTTAGTAGTGTTGGTGATTGTAGTTGTGTTACTAATGCTGCCGTGTCTAGTATCGTTCCTGCAAAGGGCCCTGCAGGATACAATACGGGTGGTCTTTGTTGCACGACTACAGACAGGGGGAATTGTGGCGGGAAGCGGTGGGTCTGCGGAGCCCCTGGAGACCCTGGAGCTTGAGGAGCTTGAAATATTAGATAGTATAAAGCCTTTCCCATGAGAACAGTGAGGCTAATTAAACATTCCCATGGACACAGCAGCCTGAAGTGTTAGGGAGTTAGCTAGAAGATGATAAGCAGTACAAGGACAGGCTGTTGACTGTGTTTCAGGGTGCAGGTGTGAATTCCTGAATGTTTTTGTAAAAATATATTTATAGTATGTGTGTGGGAAAGTCAGGGCCAGCTACCTCACTAAAGCTGCCTGCTATGCTGAGCAGGCAGACACCCTTGTCCCATCTCTCTTTGTGTGCATGTGTCTTCTTTTCTCTACGGACCAAAACCTAACTATACGAGAGATACCCCACGACAAATACATGTTGTTTATGTCATGTAAACTAGGTTAGGCTGTGATACTGATTACATTAATAGAGAAATTAATTCAAATTTTCACTTGCCCTTCAATTCTATATATAATACAATAAAAGGAGGCTAAAGGTTAGTGATAATAGTGTATGGTACTACGCAAAAAGAGTCATGGGCATTTAAATTCAATGGACAAAACTGTAAGAGATATTTGAAGATGCATCCTGTTTACTGAAAAGTGGAAAAAATCTTGACTAGAGAAACAACAGACATGAACAATTTTAATAACATTGCACATTTGTTTTTGAGAGAAGAACAAACATTTTTTTTTCTAACAGGAGCTAGAAAGCTGTCCTTAGATGCATGAGGGATCTGAGAAGGGTTCTTAAGAACCAGAAGCATTTCTTTTTGCTCCTTTCCTTGTTCATTCTTCCATCTTCACGGTCATGTTCTCTGTGGGAAAAAGTGTTGGAGTGACACTAAAATAAGCTCTTCTGATGTGCTTCACAGCTAAGGAGCTGACTGATATTAATCTTTATCTTCAAAACAAAAAGCAACTATACCTGCTGTCACCTAGGAAGTACAAAAGCATGGCATTAGGTGTAGTATAGAATATCATTTTACTGCACTACTCAACAACTATCATCTGGAATAATGATTTCATTTTTTTTTAAATTTTCATGATAATTGATGTTTAGTATTTCTTACATATCAACTTCAGATCAATCACCTAATATCAGCTTTAAATTAAAGGATTTGGGGGCAGAAGTACTATAGGAGATGGGAGGAATGGTTGATCGATTCAAAGCAACCAGATGGGAAAGCGGTTGGGGAACAGGGAGAGCTCTGTGTAGATGAGGGAGTGCACTGTTCTGCCCCCCTACCTCTACCCCACTCTGCTGCATAGCAGTCAAACACATGGAGCTACGTGAAGCCCCAAAGTGGTGCCAAGAACATTCTGACACTGTGGAAAGCGCAAGCGGGAGACTTTGGTGCTGAAATTCACATAGGCCTGCCTAGTGGAGGCCCCAAGGGACCAGAACCAACTGTGAGATGTGTGCCCCATGGCGCACTTCGCTACTCTGGATTTAAGAGCTGCTGAAACAAACCTGGATCCTAGGGTAGTGACTATGTAACTATTTAGCTTTTCCCCCCCTTTTTTTTTCTCTTTCTCCTTCTTCTCCTACCTTCTTCTTCTCAAAATATATTGTAAGCCTGATGAAAAAATCCAGTCGAAGCCTTGCCAAGTGCCTTATTCTATCTGGATGTTCTAAAGTTTGCAATTAAAAATTGACTTTCACTGAATCTCCTGAGAACTTTGTCGTTTCTTCCACACACTGCCCAGAGTATTTGCAACGATCACTATATTGTGGAGTTTGGGATCTTGCTGAGCATGTTGAAGGTGAGTACTCAGACAAAGATTATAGCTTTTTGGATGAGAAAACTTCAACTTGCTCAGAGCTCATTTGGGAGGGATTCTGTGGGAAGCTACAGTCTACAAGTTCTATAAGGCAGCACACTTCAGTGCTGTTAAGCCAAAGGCAAATATTTAGTTATCAGAAAACCTGAGTGTTTTCTACCCTACCTTCCCCACAGACTATAAAGGAGCTAGCGAGTGCTGGAAGATTTTGAAGAACTCTTCCAGAAGCACAAAACCAGTTGGTCATCTTTAAGGTAAGTAGGAGGAGCAAGAGATCCTCTTGACTTAACTGTGAGCTTCTGAGTCTGCTAAAAACCAAAAAGGAAGTGTACTAGAGATGGAAAAGCAGACAAATGCCTGTTGAGAGCTACAAGGCCTTGCCAGGGCATGCAAAGATGCAGTTAGAATTTGGCTTGAATTGAAATTAGTCAGAAATATCAAAACCTACAAGAATGGGTTTTTCATGGGTATGTAAGCAACAAGCAGAAGCAGAAGGAAAATACTGGCCTTCTGTTAAACAGTAAGGTTGAAATATCTAATTCTTCCCTGTATTGTATTTTTAAAAACAAACAGCAGCAAAACCTTTTAATCATTTAGTACTTGAATTACCAACCTTTTACTTATTTTGGATGTGTGTTTGCTCTGATGTTAAAGAGAAAGGAAAAGAGAGACCTTTGATTTACCATATAAGTGTTAGTGGATGCTTCTTTTATCAGAAACATTGTTTGCCAATCAGGATCTCTGTTGTTAACTCAGTCTAAGAACACAAGAAAGAAAGAAAGCATTATTGAAATCTAACAGATTACAATGTACCTATAAAGCAAAAGAAACACATGAGTTCTGAAAGAATGATAAAGTAAAAAATGAGGTGATAAGCAGTAGTCAGATGGCTGGGCAGCTTATCTTGGCTGTCTGTGGGAGTAGGCAGTGGAGTTCTGTTTTCCTGTAGGCTTAATATAAAGGTGAGTTTTAGTGGTAAAACTGGAAGGAATCAATGAAGTATCTTATAATGATAATTCTCAAGTGTATGTTAAAAATTCAAAATGAAAGATGAAGTTTGATTACATTATTTTTTTAGGGAAGATGACATAAATTCATGCTTTGTTCTAAAGTAAAAGCACAAGATTAGACATTAGCAAAGCTATGGTTGGAACAGTGCTGTGCAATGAGAAATAAGGGCAAAAGAGGCAATAATGTTGTAGAATGGAGCTTGTGGAAATTCTTCTACTGGAACAGCTGCCAGTCTTCTTTGTCCAGCATTCATTATGACCCCTGTTCCTACAAAACCTTAGTCATTCTGCTGAAAGATGTGGTTTTGATTAAACAAGCATGCTTCCTACTGGTGATTAATACAACTTTCTTAGAAGAATTATATTCCACATTGAGAACATTCATTTTTGTGGGCCTGTCAGATGTGGTCACAATGAAGATTGTTGGTTCTTGTTCAATATGTGTAACTGAAGCAGTTTTTGGGTATTCAGGATAGTCCTTTCCAATATAGATAAAAAAAAGCCTAATTGTTTAATTTTCAACGCAGAACTAAGTCACGAAATTACTTTCTACCTCTGTCCTGCCTCAAAGCTTGAAAGCATTGCTTTTCCAATGTTTTGATTCAATTTCTTTTCCAATGTTTTGGTACAAATGCATTTCCATATGTTCTATCTTCCCAAGTGAAAGTGAATCCAAACAACAAAACCAGACTGTGGAATGAGGTTTTAGCATTGTTTTTTTTTCCTGTCTAACATGATATATTTGTGGCAAAATCAACAGTTGAGGATGGGTTCCTTCAAGAAAAGATCTTTGGGTATATGTAAAGCAGTAATTTCCAGCTAGAAAATTTGGTTTATGTTTTGACAGCTGTGACTGGCTTTTTGAAGACTTGGCAAATGAGAAAATGAGAAATCTAGAAGAAAAATTTAAGAGGCATGGATTTGATTTTTTTTTTTTTACTAGCAGACATCAGACTTTAGCATTTCATGCATCACCTATGGGTTCTTGTTTACTTACTAAACTTGTCTTAATTAAGCATTTGCATCCCATCCTGATTGCATGTCTGTACATATTTTCTTTGAGCTCATACTGAGAATAGTTTTGCATTTCTCATTGAATGTTTGGGTTTTGTGTGTTGTTTGTTTGGTTTTGCAAGAAAAAAATTTACTTCCCTTAGAACATGTTTTTCCTTGAGCAAATGTCAGACTAAAATACAAGAATTCTGTGGAAGGGTTTGTTTTTCCTTTCCCCACCAAAAACCCCAGGGTATGTATTTCCGACTGAGAACCATGAAACCATAGGATGGCATTATTATTCACTTAATATATTTTGGAGATAGAGCACAGGTATTTGATCCTTATTCTCTTTATGCAAAGCTCAAGACTTGAATTACATTATAAACTCTGTAAGATAAGACTCTCCATCATAGGAAATGTGCTTTGCTCAGGGATTTTTACCTAAGATGGGTGAATAGAACACAGTCTACAGTTTCTATAAGGCAGCACACTTTAGAGCTGTTAAGCCAAAGGCAAATAGTTAGTTATCAGAAAACCTGAGTGAGTGTTTTCTACCCTACCTTCCCCTTTCAAAATTACCCACTTCTGACTGTTTTTGCTGATAGCAGCATATTTTTTATTTCTCTCAGAGTAGTCTCTCAGAGTGACTCATAATGTGTACTAGAAAGGAGGAAAAAATGGTGTTTGATGAACTTTGAAATTTCTTTCATGCATTCCTTACAAAGGAATCACTGTAAGAACATAAGTACATCTAGTATTCTCAACACAGCTTCAGTATATGCATCCAGTTTGCTTTCTTATACTATTATCTCTCAATTCTCTTCCTTCAGTTCATTTTTGGAACATCAGAATGAAGACCAACCTTTTTCACAAATTGTATCAACAACAGGGGTTTACAGTATAATGTTTCAGTATCTTGATATTTCAAATTTTCTTTGTGAGTGTGGGATTGGGGGGGGTTGGTTTTTTTGGAGAAGGGGGGTCATTATTATTTTACATGCTTTTTTGCTTTGCCTTTTTTGCTTTGACATATGTGTCAATAGTTTCAAATCAGACACACTTTCTGTTTCAGAAACTAATTTGAAGAGAATCTATTAAGTACTCTATGAAAGTTGCAGCAGCAGCGACTAAGTTAAATCTGAGTGTGAGCAGATCAAGCTGTACAGGGAAATTCTTGAGCTCAAGGACACCTGAGCAGCAGCCCAGAGCCCTCTCTGGACCTGGAAGCTCTCATGAGCCGGTCAGACGAGGAAAAGGTGTTCCCAGGAGCACTGGAGGGAGACTTAAATGGCTTCAGGGAGCACCAGCTACCAGGAGTGTGGGGAACAGGGCAGGCAAACAGGATGTGGCATGTCAGAAGGATGTGACATGGCAGTTTGTGTGGCAGTTCACATAGGCAGGGAATGCAGGAAAAGTGCTGCAATCCACAAGCAGGTCCACACCTCAGGTAAGTGCTGAGTGCTCAGGAGGTCCACACCAGAGGGCTGAGTGCTGTAGGTCTCTGCCATAATGGTGGGCACTCACCTCAGAGTGAAACCCAGTGTGTCTACTGAGACAGCTTCTGAGAAGACTGCTGCTCAAACCCAGACAGAACTGCTAAGGAATTGTCATAGGTTGAAATTGGCCCCCCCTGAGAGGCTGGGGGGGCTCAGAGGTGATCGGGTGCCAGGGCAGTGTTCCCTGGAGAGCCAATCACTGTCCATGTTGTTC
>NW_016690227.1:2688389-2809369 GCF_001604755.1 Lepidothrix coronata | reverse complement strand
GTGGGGGAAGCCTGGAAATTGGATTTTGGATTTCTAAATGTGGCTCAAACTGCCACAGGAATGTAAATCAGTACAGGTGGCAGTTTGCAATGGATGCCCAGATACTTCTACTGGAGAAAAGGCTGGTATCTGCACAAAGTGTGCCCAGGTTGATTTTACCTGTTGCAGCAGGTGGCTGAATTACAAGACACAGTTAATAGGCTAAGCAGTATTAGAGGGACTGAAACAGAGAGAGATACAAGGCTTCAGAACCATACATCTACAATGGATACCATTGAGCTTGTGAGACACCTTGGACCCTGGTGAACCACAAAAACAGAGCTCCAATTCAACCTTCACTCCCTAACATCTACACCAAAAATGGATATGATGCTTTAAAGGCTTAGAAATGTGGGTGGACAATGAGGTGGATCAAGAACTGGCTGAATGGAAGAGCTCAGAAGGTTGTGATCAGTGGAGTAGAATTGAGTTGGATGCCTGTAGTCAGTGGCATTCTCCAGGGACTAATACTAGGCGTAACCTTATTCATCTTTTTTATCAACAACTTGGATGGGATAGAATGTACCTGCAGCAAGTTTGCTGATGATACAAAATTGGGGGGAGTGGTTGAGACACCCGAAGGCTGCACTGCCATTTATTGGGACCTTGATAGGCTGGAGAGTTGGGTGGGAGAAATTTAAGGATGTTCAACAAGGGCAAGTGCAGTGTCCTGCACCTGCGGAGGAATAACCCCAAGTACCATCACATGTTGGCGGCTGACCCACAAGAGAACAGCTCTGCAGAGAAGGAACTAGGAGCCTTGGCAGATGACAGCAGTGTGCCCTTGCGGCACAATGGAGGGCCAATGGTATCCTGAGGTGCATTGGCCAGCAGGTTGAGGGAGGTCAGCCTCCCCCTCTACTTGGGCCTAGTGAGGCCACATTAGGAGTACTGTGTTCAGTTCTGGGCAGTACTGTAGTACAAGAAAGACAAGGAGTTACTGGAGAGGGTCCAACGGAGGACCACAAAGATGATTAGAAGTCTGGAGCATCTCTCTTACTATGAGAGACTGTTGGAGCTGGGTCTGCTTAGTCTAGAAAAGAGAAGACTGAGAGGGTATCTCATCAATGCATATAAATATCTCAAAGGTGGGTGTCAAGAGGATGGTGCCAGACTCTTTTCAGTGATGCTCAGTGATAGGACAAAGAGCAATGACCATAAACTAAAACACAAGAAGTTCCACCTTAACAGGAGAAAGAACTTTACATTGAGGGTGGCAGAGCACTGGAACAGGCTGGCCAGGGAGATCATGGAGTCTCCCTCTCTGGAGACATTCCAAACCCACCAGGACATGTTCCTGTGTCACTTACTCTGGATCACCCTGCCTTGGCACGGGGATTGGGCCAGATAATCTCCAGAGGTCCTTTCCAATCCTAATGATTCTGTGATTCTGTTGATATCCCTTTGGTCACCTGGGGTCAGCTGTCCCGGCTGTGTCCCTTCCCCACTTCCCATGCACCCCCAATCCCCTTGTCAGCACGGCAGTACAAGAAGAAGAAAAGGCCTTGGGTCTGTGTAAACACTGCTCAACAGTAACAAAACCATCTCTATATTATCAACACTTTGTTCAGCACAAATGCAAAACACAGCCTCACAACAGCCACTGTGAAGAAAATTAAGTCTACCCCAGCCCAAACGAGCACACCATGTTAATTTAAAATACTTGTGCATGAACACATAATCTTACACCAGTTCATAAAACAGCAGCTAAAAGAAAAAATAAAAATTAATTGATTAAATTTGCTAAAATGATAAGTTTAACATGTTTTTTAATACTTTGCTGCAAATTATATTTTGATTTACAAGCATACATTCCTTCTTCTGATGCATTCTGTTGTCCTAGTCTGTAATGTCAGATTCTGAAAAATTGTGAACTCTGTGTGCTTTATGTATCAAAAGTAGCTCCATGGGGAGTTTTGTACAATGGAATGTGTATTGTCTTGAAATGGCTTTTTTTTTTCTTTTTCTTTTTCACCCAAATATGTGTATAAGTGTTTGGGGGTACGTGGAAATGCTGGTGAATAAATTATTTGAAATTTGCAAATATTTCCTGAGATTATCAACTGCAGGGCTGTTATCTGTAATTTGCAGATGGTACCTCTTGCTCAGCCTGGAATAATTCAATTTAATTAACACTGTCCCTGCTAATAAATTGATTTGGGATTTGCTATATGTAGACTGTATGCATAAGACTGCTATAGAAATGTCACTGAATTTATTCTGGGAAGTTCAAACCTTAAGAAATGTTTTCAGACTCATTTTATTGTAACAAGGAAAGGAAACCACTGTGTTTCCATGCTGCACAGATTCCAGTTCACATTTACACTGGATGAGCTTACTCGTGCTGACCATACACAGCTGTTGTAGCTCCTGAAGGGCATTTTGGGATTGATTAACCATCTGCTGATTCTCACTGTAACAGCTCAGTGACAACAGCATAAGGGAATTTGCTTTAGATAATCTGCAAAGATGTGGGCACTACAAATATTCCTTCTCCAGCAGTTGTTCTGATTGGTATTCTTGCTACTGCCACTGTCTAATAGGATTTGGATTCCATCTGAACTTTGCAAGTTTATCTACGTTGGGTCTGTATAGAACACCTAATTTGCAGGTTTAAAAAAAGGACTCTTGATTTTCTGCAGTGTTACAGCTTGCTTCTTCTTTTTGCAACATTATCAACACAAGAATTGATTAAAATATGTTACATAATAACATAAGGAAAAGGTATATTTGGAATTTACTGGGATATTTGTAAAGTTAGCACTTCATAATTTTACTGGGTGAACCCAAGCCTAAAAATGCAAAGAGAGCTTTCTAACCGAAGCAGAGTCAAAGTAGTAATTAGGAAAAAAAAAGGAGGAAAAACAACACAAAGATGGCTGTTGTGTTACCATATACCTGGAGACTTGATAGTTCTCATGATTGTTATTCGAAATAAGACAAGTATCCATTTTAAACGAGAACTGGACATATGGTGCAAAGTTTCTCATGCTGAGTGGAAAATAGCTGGCCAAAATCTGCAATGTGCTACAAAGCTAGAAATATGTTCAGTTTGGCAAACGTGTTTTGACTGCTCTCTCTATATTTTAAAAACATAGTATTTTGACAAGAATCGTGGAAGGTGAAATAATAGTTTAAATGCACTTTACTCTTTCTACTGCATACATATATATATATTTCATAATCATAAAAATAGTTATGATACAGAAATAAATAAATAGCATGTGTTAGGGAAGGTTAGTGATGATTGAAAACTGTACACTAGATATGTTGCATATAACAACATTATTAATAATAACTAACTTTATTCTAAAATAAATATTTAAATTAACTGAGTAGTATGGTAATGTTTTAAATTCTGTAATTTATAATGTAAAAGAAGGGGTTTAGACAGACATGTAGAGTTTGGATAAAATCCATATGGCACAAGAAGATTTTAAAATTAAAGTTCATCAAACTCTCAGACCAAAGATGAAATAATTAAAACCTCTTGGCTTTGATGCTTTTAATGGCACTCTTGTCACCAGTCACTTTTATCCCCCCCCCAAAGCAAAACAGATAATAACACAAAGTACTTTCTAATGTTTTTTAGGGATTTTCTATTCATGTGTCTTCTGGTTTATTATGATGCTGTATGTCTACAAACATACAAGTTATATATCTAAGTATGAACTGTGAACTGGCTATCTAATAGGAGATGGAGCAGCACCATTCCATTTTACTGAAATGGTGCTTGAAACGGATGGGGTAAGCAAGCATTGAGAAAACTACTTTCCTGAGTTTCTGCCAGGGAATTTGGTATGTCACAGTGCAATCCAGTCTGAAATGTGACTGTACCTTATGATAAACTATAGCACATATTAGGAAAAAAAAATGTCAATAATGGTTCTGCCAATTTATTCCAACACTGCTACTCCTGTAGAGTTGAGGAGACAATGCTTCCTGATTTGTTTCATGTCTATGTCTAGAAGCTGCTGCCAAATCATCTTTTGCCTGACTTACTCTCATAGAGACAGTGCAAATTTCCTAACAAACCAATTACATTTTAAAATGTCTTTTTTTCCATACCATAATTTAAAACCGTTTGCTTACTTCTAGTAAGCTTCATTTCCTACTTTGCATTTCATTTTCCTAGCTGTATTATCCAAAATGAAATTCTCTTTCTAGATACTCAAAATGCAGTGGATTTGATTCCCCCATCACAAGTGCTGCTTTGCTTGATTTAAACTCTAGTAAGGGTTAGTTGTAAATAATGTTTCTTTTTCTCACCTGTGTTCATATAAACAAGATATTCCAGCTGCTTCAATAAGATTCTATGTAGTTGCATAGTCATCTAAACAGTTTGTAGGCCATGAAAAACATTACAATCACACAATATAATCTCTTTTACGACATAGTCAAAGCTGAGAGAAGGATAAAAATATCTGTCCATTAGAATCTTAGAACCACAGAATATCTCAAGTTGGAAAGGACCCATAAGGATCACCAAGTCCAGCTCTCTGTTCCTTGCAGAACTGCCTAAAACCAAACCATATGAATAAAAGCACTGTCCAGATGCTCCTTGAGATCTAACAGGTTTGGAGCTCTGACTGCTTTCCTGGGGATCTGTGCCTGTGACCAACCACACTCTCATTGAAGAACCTTTTCCTAATGTCCCATCTGAACTTCCTGTAATGCAGTTTCATTCCATTTCGTCTTGTCCTATTGCTGGTCACCAAAGAGGAGATCAATGCCTGCCACTCCACTGCCATCCTTGAGGAAGTTGTAAACTGCGATGAGGATGCCCACTCAGTCTTCTCTTTTCCAAGCTGAACAAAGCAAGAGATGTCAGCTGCTATTCACAAGCCTTGCACTTGGGGCTTTTCATCATTTTGGTCACCCCACTTTGGATGCTCTCTAATAGCTTTATATCCTTTTTCTATTATGGTATGTACATCCAGGGTTGCCCCACTTGCCCTTGTTAAATTTCATATGGTTGTGATTGCTCAGTTCTTTAGTCTATCCAGATCTCTCCATAAGGCCTCTCTGCTCTTGAGATGGACCATTATCCTTATTATAGTTTGTTTTCAGTTTATTATAGTACCTTTAACACTGTTTTTTAGCATCTAACTCTTTCCACAGAAGTAATATCTTCTGCATTTTACCTCTGTCAGTTGAACTGCCTCTCAATTTTAAATCTATAGAATGCTCCATGAAAGTCTTGGAGGAAGAAGGGGGAAAATTCGTGAAACTTGATAACATTTTTGCTGTTTGAATGATGGCAGTCTATGAAGATAATTTATGCTTCATACTGTTCTGCCGAATTTCCTTGTGGGAAATGATGTGTTCTGAGTCCAAAATTCTGTTTTCTTGTATGAAATATATTTACAGCCATGGGATTTTTGATATAGTAAACTGGTGGTCTAGTGGTTAGGGTGCAGGACTCTCACCGCTTCGACCCGGGTTCGATTCCCAGCCCCCCGGGCAGATGGAGCTCGTCAGCCTTGTAAGGCAATCCATCTAAGAGAAGGTCACTCTAAACAAACCTACGTCCTGAGACCCTCACTGCCACTGTCCAAGTTTGCTTGGCCCCGGCAGATGAACCTCAGGATTAAAGGGTGGGCTCAGTTCAGCGCACGCTGTGTCTCACCTAAAAAATCCACTGCGCAGGCTCGAAGGGTTAATGACCTTTCCCAAATCTTCACTCGCGAAGACTGGCCATTATATAAACATTTAAAATAAAGCGGTCCCAGATTCTCCAAAAGTTGAGAAATAACCAATATTCTGTTACATAATTACATTTCTTTTCCTTCTTTCTTCTCCATAGTGCCCATATTTTAAGTGATAGAACAATTTCAATAATTACAAAGTCTGTAAGTGATATACAATATACTTAAATTATACAACTGGTCACAGTTTTTACTCTATATTTTAAAGAAAAGAACGCTCTGTATTGATTTTGTTGTGTTTGTTGAAGGCAAAATTATTTTCAAAGTGACAATGGTAGTAATGGTAAAAGGTTACATTCACTGAAGGAAGACCACTATTGCTACAGTTTGGAAGCTTTTGCTGGAGATTTTGCTACTGGAATTAGACATGGCAGATTCCCAGAGATTAGTGGTTTAGTTTCAAAACATAAATGACTAGTTCAGAAGGAGCCAAGAAACTCTGATAAGATTCAATTTTTCTAAGTGCTGGAGAGTGAAATACACATCTTAGCTGACTTTTGTTAAGCCGTGGTAGTGTAAAACTGTGTCAATAAGATAATACAGCACAGAAGACTTTTAAACTCTTTCTTCTAAAAACTACTGCAAATTGATGTAACTTGGCATTCTCTGACAACTGTGGGAGTTTTTCAATAGGAACAGGGTTAGATGTATATAGAATAACTTTGAAAATCTCCACAGTTGCTTTTATGCCGCTTTAACTGTTTCTATGTTTTAGAAGGAATGTGGTGTATTTAAATACAGTATTTTTATCTTGGTTCAACTGTATGCAAAGAAGAGGTTTTATGCATCAGTACTCTTGTGATATCAGTTGTCCTCTGTTTTTCTCTCATTCTACATGCAAAATAGTTATATTAGAATTAATACTTGCTAACTTGGCCTTTAAGGAAGAAATCTATAACAAATTTGCTGTTCCATGACATGCATCTAATTCAGCAAAAAACCTTTCATAAATCATCTCTGAATTCAGTCACAAGGATCAACATAATTACATTTAGGATATTATTTGTAAACAATAAAATCTGGTGTCCAGATCATACTTACACATGCTTACAGTGTGATACTTGTATTCAAAGTATATCTAAAGCCTTCTAAATATCCATTGTCACTTGCTTTTCTCTCTTTATATTCTTTTATTTCTCCAAAGCCAATCCCTTTATCTAAGTTTTCCAAATTCTCTTTTAATCCACGTTTTCACTGAGATTTCCTTCAGTGTTATGCAACCTTGTTAAACCTTGTTTTTAGTATTGTCAATATGGCACTTATTTCTTCACCATACTCCTGGCCACTTGCCAAGACAAATTGATATCCCAGGAGTCCATGTGCCTGCCTTTGCCATTGCTGAGTTGCAGATATGTCCGAGCTGAGCTCAGAAGATCTGTTGCAGTTTCTATCAGCACTTGGCTTTTTGGAATTTCATACACATACTCCTTTAGTTAATATATGAGATTCTGAAGTGGAAAATTCAGTTTGATGGAACCTATGAATAACTGTACGACCTTCTGAGGGTTGTCTTCTTCCAGGGAAAATAGGTCCAGTTATCTCTTATCCAGCGGCCTGATCTTTCTTCTCTGCTTATTTCCAAGAAATGTTGTCTGATTCAGTTTTGACCAACTTCTTTCGGCAATCTCAGCTGCTTTTGGTTGTTATCTCTGTTCTTCTTTTTCTGAAGAAAAACTTCTCACAGAACTCCTCAAAACATCACACTGGCTGTCAGTTTGGAGCATTCATCAATTTTTTTCTGACCCATTTTGCTAGCAACAGTTGCTTCTCCATGCAGGAGCAAACAGAGAAGTACAAAACACACTGAAAGAAATGCTCATTCGTTAATTCAGTAGAAAGTGGACTTAAAAAATCAAACTATGCTTTTATTTTCTATGACAATTCTTGTTGTGCTCAATTTGTCATATATTATAATATCATCAGAACTAAAACAGCCCTGGGGCTCCCATGAATGTTTTATCCATAATATACCAGTTAGAACATCAAGATTTTTTTTTCTCCTCTTCTAAAACTAAATCAACAACTTCTGTACCACACACAAGTAGATCTTCAGTCACTTTTGTTTGTTCTGTTAAGATCTGAAATATTCTATCGTTACTCCTACCTAGAAATGCAAACTTCTTAAATAAGCTGTGGAGCTTCTGATATTTCGTCTTCTCACTGCATTATCATCTGTAGTAGCATAGTAACAAGACAAAATCTTTTATGATACAGCCAAGTGAGCCACTGTTTCTAAGGAAAGCTCTTATTGTATTTTTCAGTAATCATTTGCTGCTGATGTTCAGCAGCTCCATTTTATTGAGTGCCCGGTCCTGCCCTTGGGTCAAAACAACCCTACGCAATGCTCAAGGCTTGGGGCAGAGTGGTTGGAAAGCAGCCCTGCGAAATAGGGCCTAGGAGTACTGGTCAATAGCTGTCTGAATATGAGGCAGCAGTGTGTCCAGGTGGCCAAGAAGGCCAATGGCATCTTGACTTATGTCAAAGTCAGTGTGTTTAGCAAGACCAGGGCAGTGATTGTCCCTCTCTACTGGCAGTGGTGAGGCTGCGTCTCTAATCCTCTGTTCGATTTTGAGTCCCTCACTACAAGAAGGACATTGAAGTGCTGGAGTGAGTCCAGGGAAGGGCAACAGAGATATTGAAGGGTCTGGAGAAGAGACGACATGTGATGAACTTACCACAGCCCCCATTCCCACCTCTCTGCATTGCTGAAAATAGGGAAGGGTAGAGAAAATTGGTGGTGAAGTTAAGTCCAGGAAGAAGGGAGGAGTGAGGGGGATGTTTAAAGTATATTGATTTATGTATATGTCTCATTATCCTACTCTGAATTAATTGACAATAAATTAAATTATTTTCCCCAGGTTGAGTCTTTTTGCCTATCACAGTAATTGATGAGTGATCTCTCCGTGTCCTTATCTTGACCCACAAGCCTTTTCATGTATTTTTTTCTCCCCTATCTAGCTGAAAAGGGGAGCGACAGAGTGACTTTTGTGGGCACTTGGTATCCAGCCAGGGTAAAACTACTGCCCTGCAACTTCCTGAAAAGAGGTTGTAGTGAGATGGGTGTTGGTCTCTTTTCCCACATAAAAAGTGATAGGACAAGATAAAGTGGCCTTGAGTTTGTCAGGGGAAGTTTAGATTGAATATTAGGACAAATTTCTTCACCAAACAGGTTATTCAAAGGAACAGGCTGCCCAAGGAAGTTGTTGGGTCACCACCCCTGGAGGTAATTAAAAGAGATGTATATGTGCCCCTTAGAGACATGTTTTAGGGTGGACTTGGCAGTGCTATGTCAACAGTTGGACTTGAGGATCTTAGAGGTCTTTTTCAACCTAACTGATTCTGTGATTCTAGGACAGCGACTGCCAGAGGGACACATGTTTCTGCAGAGTGTCAGAGTCTTCACCCAGCAGTGTAGAGCTGACAAAGTAGTTGAGGTATATGGGAGAAGCTTTAGAACTGGTAATATGCATGCAGAGGATGTTATTAGAGAAAGACAGCAAATACATATAACACAGTAACTTATCAAGGTAAGCTTCAGAAAAAGGAACAGAGGGTAGTGATATTCTTTATTCCTCTTTTCTAGTAACGTGCTTTATTTTCTCATTATCAGTTCAGGCATCTATGAAATAAGATCAGATCTGACTTTTTCACTAATCTACAAGCAATTTTTAGACAGATGGTCAAGCTCAATTTAAAGAGATTAGCAGGATTTCTAGTATTGAATATATATATGTGTATGTTTTCAGCAAGCTCAATAAGAAATTCCATAAGATATGTCTTTTCCCCCTCCCCCTTTTCCCTTCATATCACTTTTTGGCAATGCTTGTCATTTTTGACTGTTTTCCTCTTTTTCCCTATTGTGTTCCTTCATGATGATGCTTTCTGGGTTTCTTTGTACTTCAATGTAGTAATCTGAAATCCTGAATATTGCTTTCTTTTTTTCCTAAAGACTAAACATACTAGAAGCTTTTCTTGAATTTTTGCTCATATATCTGCAGGTTTTCAGAGTTTTTCGGGTTCCAGATCCACCTTCTTTTATTACAGTTCATTACTACAGTGCAAATAGGCATGACAAGGCCTATTTGACTCCTAGATAACCATCTAAATGCTCCTAGTTCACAAGCGGTAAACATCACGGCTTGCAAAATGGGGTTATTCTCATGTTCTGTTGCAGCTGTTTCAGTGCTGGCTGAGGTTACAACTGGCATTTGCAGTTCCACAAATATACCGGTTTGTTTTATGTATAAGAGGTTGAAGGGGGAGGTTCAGCTTTTATATGTTCACTAGCGGTACTTGTCATAGATTACTATTATCCACAGTAGCAAAAGTCTGTTTTGTGTTTTGGTAGTTATTTTTTTTTCTCCCTTCTATGTCCTCTTTTATATTATCCAAGACAAAGGAAACATTAGGGAACTCTTTTCTCACTTGTCTCTGTTAATTTCCTATTGCTTTATTTCATTCCTCGGTGCTCATTCAATTCCTAATGCTCTTTCCTAATGCTCAACCTGATTTTTGGACTGCTGCTGAGACCTGAGTCAACACTTCAACTCTTCAACTCTCAAGTATCCCAAGAAATCTTGAGTCTATCACCATGCGTGGACACTGTGCTGAAAATCTTTGTAGATAATTTTGAATTTACTTTTCAAGGTAATCAAAACCGTAGCAAACTTCAGCTAATCTGTGCTCATCTTTATCTCATTTTTCACATAAATATGTTGAACACTTAAAATTACAATACAGATTTCCATGGTATTTAGAAATAATCAGCTCTTATCCTCGTGGAGGCTTGTGCACTCCTCATGATTTCCAGAACATGAAGAGTGAAGATTCACCAGGCTTCTCAATATCATCTTGACTTCTACATGCTTTTAGTGTTTTCAGCCTTCTTATATGCATTTGTTTCATCACATTGTAAAAAGAAAGATCAACATAAATGGGCATATGGAATTATTTTTCCAGTAACTTGACTTTCAGTTCCAATGCTTCTTTATTTCTTTGTGGAACAAGTGTCAATTTGTCCCACAGTCACTGTCCCTTCTTTATTTACATTTCAGCAGACTATTGAAAATTTATAAAACAGATAATTACCATAATTCTGACCATATTTTTGAGAAAATGCCTCAATATAAGGGAAATAATCATCCTCTCCTGAAACAATTTAAAAGGCTAAGGAAAGAAGTTGCTCTCACTCTTTGTCTCCTAGGAAGAAAGATGTTAATATAAACTCTTCTTCTAGAGCCTTTATACTATGTTACTTGTGCTGTGTTTGAGCTATAGTCAGTCAGCTCTGAAACTGTAAGATTAGTAGCAATAATTCATTTTTTTTTTCTCTGTGCAGTCTTATGAAGCAAATGGTAATTTCCCATTTTCAGAGGAAAAATAGGTAAGTTTTTTCTTACCAAAATATTTGTGGGAAAATGTAATGTAGTTTTTAATGGCACTTCTTACAAAAGTGAAATGTCTTTAAATTTTACTTTCAGAAAATTTAGAATATGCTTGCTACTATTCCAGAACATTTTCCAGCTTTCTCATTTTTTTTCTACAAGAAACTGAGGTGTCATAACTGACATAATGTAAAAACTAATTACAACAAATAGTGATTTATATAATGCTACATGCTTTATTAGCAGGATAAATAATTTTGAATTTCAAGATAGGCAGTGTTCTCTCTGTTTTACCTCCTAGATGAAAGTAAAGTTGGGGTTCATGTTTCCTGTATAACTGATAGTTTTTACCTTTCTTGGTAGCTAGAACAATAGAAAATTTAATCTCAGATAAGATACTGCTTTCCTAGAAATCATCTGCTTCTATGACTGTGCTGACTTCTCATTAAGAAGGCAGCAAACTTTTATTTTTTTTAGAAATGTGTGAGATGTTATGTTTCTACTAACCCTGTGGTGATATAATCCCAGCACGAATTTGGGAGGGGCAAGACCAACCTGATCTCCTTTTACGACCAGTTGACCTCCCTGGTGGATGAGGTGAAGGCTGTGGATGTTGTCTACCTGAACTTCAGCAAAGCCTTTGACACCATCTCCCAAAGCATATGATAAGTACTAGGGAAAACTGAGTTATGTTAGCATGATTGGCAGGGTCCAAGGCATGTCACCATTGTGGGTTATTAGAAAAATCATTGCAGATATGATGTTATTACTGATGCATAATATAAAACATTTTTTCTCCAATGTAACTCTCAAGTAAATACACTGCCATTGTTCTTGACATATATAAAGTCTGTATCAGATGTTATTTCAGAATAATAAGAAAACTGTCTTATGTTTTATTCTATTTCTCACAAGATTTATGAACTGTCATGGAAACGAGTAGTCTTCAATAAAACCTCAGTTTTATATATATATGTATATATATATAAATGCATTCAATATTCCTTTCTCCAATAAGATTCTTCAATTATTCACACTGGGTGTCCAGCTAGGATACTAATGCAAGGAATAAATGGTTAAAGGTTTAAACTAAGAGTTCCTGCTAGATAACTGAATAATTTCTCAGTGAAAGTTTCTCAGTGAAACTTGGTTGTTTATGTCACTTCTTCTTTATGAAGATTTTTGGGTACAGCAAATCCCAACATGTACTTTGTAAGTTTTATTCCTCAGACTCAAATGAATATTGAAGTTATAAGAGTACCTAATATTTATCCCTCTTTCTATTACCATACCTGGTGAATCAGATAGTTTGTTAAATAAAATTTTAAAATGAGGCTGATTACCTATTTTATAAATAAAAATATAGTGATGATACTAATCCCTTTGGAAAACTTAGCTCCGTGTCTCTAAATTACAGTAACTAGAGGAATCAAGTTTACAGGAATATATGGATCTTCCATGTATGTTTATACATTTTACATAAATACACCTCAAATCATCCTTATATATTCAGTCAATGCTGTAGCAGATAACCAATGCATAATTATTGGCAGAAGTGTGGATAATTTCTTAGTACCATCTTCATTAGAAAGAGACTAAATAACATTAGTAATCATGCATGACAAATCTAAAATAAGCCCTCAAATGCAAATATACAGACATACGTTTTCTAGATGTTAAGTTGATCAATGAGGACATATTAGAATAGACATCAAAGTTGGGGGGAGCAACATAATGCATTAGAAGATAAATTTTCCCTACAGAGAATAATTTTGACTATGTAATGGTTCAGCAAGCATGCTTAGTGAAAACACAATGCATTAATAAGGAACATTTAGATTATATTAAATAGGTAAATATTCTGTTCACAAAATGAATAAACAGATGTAAAGTACATGACCTATATTAGAAACCTTAAAAACTCTTCCTAAGAGGCATTTCTAGAACCAGATGAACCTAAGTTGGAAAACCAGGGATAATTCATGCATTCTGCTTTCCTCTTGCACCCCTGCAACAGTGTAATACGAGATAATCTTCCTTTTTGTTTGAAACCTTTTATTGATATGCCGCAGGGACTCTGGACATTTCAGTGTATTTTCAGCTTAAATGTCACATTTGTGAATTTCCAACATATTTTATAAGTCAAATTTAACTGTCTTTGTACTGACAATATTTGATACCAACTGCTATTACTCTCTGTATAACATAAAGAGTGGATTAACTGCCCTTGAGCATTTCATGACATTTAACTATGTAACTAACTTTATCATAATTAGAAAATCTGCATAACCAATTGATGTGCAGTACAATCTTTATTTTGTAAATATCTGTTTGGGGCAAAAATTTACATGTTTATATGAAATTTCATGTAGCAATTGAGAATGTCACTTTTTTTTTGTCGTTTTCTTTCTTTTTTTTTTTTCCCCTGGATTATTTTGGGATTTTTTTCTTCCTAAAGAAAAAAAAAGCCCTTAAAGTAAACACCAAGCTGTGTGGTGCAGTTGACATACTGGAGGGAAGGAATGTCATCCAGAGGAGCCTTGACAGACTTAAAAGCTAGGCTTAAAAGCTAGACCTATGTGAAAGTCATGAAGTTCAAGAACAAGTGCAATGTCCCTACACATGGGTTGCAGCAATTCCAAGCACTAATACAGTCTTAGAGAATGGATTGAGAGCAGCTCTGAGGATAAGGACCTGTGGATGTTGGTGAATGAGAAGCTCAACATGACCCAAAACTGTGCACCTGCAGCCCAAAAGGCTACCCATATTCTGGGCTGCATCAAAAGGACCATGGACAGCAGCGATTCTCCCCCTCTGTTCTCAGGAGGCCCCTCTTGAAGTACTGTTCTCAGCCGTGAGTTCCCCAGCACAAGAAAGACATGGAACAGCTCAAGCAGGTCCAGAGTAGAGCCACAAAGATGATTAGAGAGTTGGAGTCCCTTTCCTATGAAGACAGACTGAGAGAGCTGGGGTTTTCCAGCCTGGAGAAGAGAGGGCTCCATGAAGACCTTGTGGAAACCTTCTAGTATCTAAAGGAGTCCTGTGGAAAAGATGAGGAAGGACTCTTATTAAGAAGTATAGTGATAGGATGAGAAATTCTTTGCGGTGAGGGTGGTGAGACACTGCAACATCCCAGAGAAGTTGTGGATGCCCCATCCCTGGAAGTGATCAGAGTCAAGAGCAATAGAAATAAGCATTTTTATATTCAGGAGTATTGCCCTTATCTCGTGGCCATTGCAACATCTCCATCCGAACTGTTCATACACAGAGATGAAATGGAAATTTGCAACAGCTGTCACAGTTGTTCTGTCAATAATACTGATTGTCACTGAAGAGGTGCTTACATCCAGTATTTGGAGCACGTGTGACTGAATTTAAAATATACAACATATGTATATATGTATATACATGTATACATATATATGTATATATACATATATGTGTATATATTTATATACTTCTATATATGTATATTTATGTGTGTGTATATACATTATATGTATATATGATATATATATATATATATATGCATACATATGTCCTAGTTTTGGCTAGGACAGAGTTAATTGTCTCACCGTTTCCATGAGGGGGGTGGAGTCTGGAGCCATGTGGGTGTGTCTAGGTTGTTGTTCCATATCACCTCATCACTGCTGTGGGGTGTGACTTTGGATGGAAGAGAAAGGGAACGCACAGTGGAACCGCCACCAATTTGTTCCTTTTTCCAGGGGAGCAAAGCAGTGAATGGAGAAGTGGGATGGCGCTATTTTTCCAGTAAATTGTTATCTCAACCCATAATCTCTGCCTTTCTCACCAGACCAAGTGGGGAGAAGGGTAGTGACTGCTTGGAACCTAACTTCTAGATGGATTTAAACCATGGCAACATGTATGTAAGTTGCCATTTGTCCAGACCTCGCAAAAATGAACTTTACTTGCTAGCTAATCACAGATGTAGAAGAGTATAAGTATGAGAAAGAAAGAAAGGAAAAGAGAAAGAAAAGAAAGGCAATTTCTACTAAACACATACTCTTCATATTTTCTGTACCACAATTAATGAAACTTATATTTAATTTTATGGTCATGAATGCAGTTTTATTTTGTAGAAGTCTACCTGGAAGAAACATGCAGAGCTTTTTAACTGAGATTTCCAAGAAAAAATATTTCATATCACAATATTATCACACAGACCTTAGCCTGTGTCATCTTACTCTGTGAGTTATTCTCCACCTATTTACAAAAAAAGTTTGAATACACTGATTGAATTAAAGAAATCACAATAAAAACTACGTTTATACAGGTTTTCTGAGGACTGATAGTTGGGTAAAGATGAAACTAATGGGGTATGTCTGGGGTGCATTGGTACTATACTTTGTTTAAAAGCTGCTGGTTGGAGTGGCCAACCTGTCTGCATGTCAGTCCCAGAAAAGATGGTGCATCTGCTGCCCTTTCCTAGCAAAGCTGACAAAAGAACATGACCAAGAGGACACAGGGCTAATGTATAGACAGGGCTGGTGATTCCAGAAAGCATGGCATAAATTCACTGAATGGAACTTGATTTTACTTAACACCTTTCTGAGACACAAGAAAAAGACAATAGTGAGACACTATTTCATTTGGTAGTTGTGGAATTATTATATATATTCTTGAAGGTGTGTAAAAGGGTAAAAATTTACTGCTTCCTAAATCTCTCTCTAGCAGCTGCCAAATGAAGCTCTTGGAAGTCTAAAGCATTTGTGGTTTTTTAGTTCATTTGTGGTGATCAAGCAGTGCATTCATTACAGTTTTGGATGCTAAGTTGCATAACAACAGAGTCCAGCCAAAAGAAATTTTGACAAAAACATAATTATATAAAATAATTGAGCCAGCAGGTATCCTATATTCTTACTGACTGCATGTATAAGAAACATACAGTGTGTTTTGTAAAAATAATTTATTAACCATACAATGTTCTGACAAGAATGGGGGCTGTAAAAATAAACTAATAATAAAATAAGCTAGGAAGGATACATTTGCATTTATAGCAATGAAGTTTTAATTTTATAATCATCTTATATCAAGACTTATGAAAATGTAATGAAGTCCAATTTACTGTTATTAGTTTCATTTGTCTGAGAATAAACTTTTTCTTGCGTTTCAGTAATCTACAATGATAGTAAATAATTTAAGCAGCATGGTACAACAGATAGCGTTATATATATTTTAAATGAAGCTGTTTAAGGAAAATAAAAGTAATGGCTTGAAGAGCAAATCGCTTTGGGAAGAAGGAAACAGTAAAAGTAGCCTTAGAGGAAAAATAAAAAAGTTTTCTAATGTTTTGCAAATAAAAAAAAGTTGCTTACAGTTTCATATAAGCATTGTGTTCTCCTACATGTTGTCTTTGCTCTGAGGAGGCTCTATGGCTGTGATCAGTACTGTCCCTCTGTCCAGGTCCTGAGGGCACTGTAGTCCCTGTGTCCCTGTTACCTCCTGCACCTGGCCCGTGGCTCAAGAGCCTATTTCAGGCCCTGGGGCTATCAGCAGTGTTGCAGCAGGTCTAATCTCCAGCTTCCAACATTCTGGCTCATCCTTGGCCCATACTCAGGGACATGCACAACCTCTGGGGCTGGGACTGTGCTGGTGCCCTCTGGCTGCCAGTCACCTGGATGAGGTGGTGGGATGGGCTCTGGCTGACCATAGGGAGCTTCCAATGCTCCCATCCTCCAGCCCACGGGGAGAAGCTGGACCTTGTGGGACCCTGACTGCATGCTTAGCTAACTAAGAAACTTGAATTAGAAATAACAGATACTGCTGTGGACTTTCCTTCCCACATTTTTACTAAGAATCATTACTCTGTTTGCTTTGATTCCAAAGTCAAAATATTTCTGAGGCATTTATTTTTACCAGATTTCAACTACAGAAAAGTTCTTCTGTTCTTCTTATAAAGATAAGTGTGTTTGGTAATATTTGGTTTTTTTCATGCTTTTTCCACTATGCTATTTTACAGTTGATAGGAGGATGGAATGAGATAGGTACCATCGATCTGCTTTCAGAGTAGAAGCAGTATGTAAATAACCTCAAAAATCAGGATAAAGCATAACCTTGAAAGGTGCCCTAACAACTGAAAACATCCAAGGTATCCAGAAATTTCAATTAATCCCTCATCCCATTGTAAATGTATCTTTCAAAACATTTCTTATAAGTCTAAATTGCAACTGTTTCTGCACAAGGCTACATGCAATTTGTTATGTCCCATAAAAAAACCATATGCTTTTTGTTTCAAGACACAAAAGTGCAGAATGGAAAAATGTACACTATATTTAGAGTACACGTATTATAATAAAATTTACTTGCTTTTTTCCTCTTCTTTGATCTAAGCAAAAAATGGATTTTTAATTTGTCAGTAGTACTCAAAAGGGTGTTTAAAACCATATTTGATACATTTACAGTCTTATGTCAGAACCTTGTCATAATTTTCCTCAACCGGAGAGATTCTTAAGAGGTACAAATGTTGGTCGCTGATGCTTCAGCTGACAACATATCACTGCAGTTTCTGTCAGCCTAGACAAAACCACATGCAAAATTTCAGCTTTAAGAAGTGCAAATGATTTGAGGTTTGTCACAAGACAACTGTGGAATCAAGCTGGAATCAAGCTGATTACCAAAAGCCAGACTGGTAATCCTACAACCCTTTAGCTCCCCTGAAATTGCAGTGCCATATGGGTATCCCAGCATTTAAGGCTTTTTATGCATTCAAGTTATTTTCTGTTCTTATGCAGGACAATGTTTTCATGCTGAAAAAATTCCTTTCTAAACTCTGTTGTTTTTCCATATGTGTCTCTCAAAAAATAAATATACAGTCACAATCTGGAGGAAAAAGTGTATTTATGTATGTTTGAATGCATGGCGAAAAAAAAGAAAAAAATCCCTCTATAAGTCAGTGAAATTATTGCCTGAAAACTTAGAGATACTTTAGAGGGTGTCATTAAAGGTTTACATGTAGGAAAAATCATGAGCCAGGATCACGTTAGTCTGTGTGTCTATGATTATTGGTGGCATAGCATCCATAAGGTCTATAGACTGTATAACTGAATCTTCAAAAAACCCAATTCTATACCTTTGAGACCAGTTTGCAGAAGTAAATCTCCTTCACTCTTATCCCAGTCTACCCCTACACACATAAAAGTTGTGTTTGTTGACCTGAATTACTTCAGAAACTAAGGAAAAGGTGGAGATATTCTTCTGGAAGGTGAGAAAAATTAGCTTAAATATTTCCAATACAGGAGGAAACTGAATCAAGTTTCATCCTAAAAGAGCTCTCCAACCATAAGTTAATATGGGCAAAAGAGTGCCATTACTATCTTTTCTTCATGTGCCCCCTGTTTTTAGCCTTGGACCAAGTTCCGGTGTCCATAAAGCCAAAAAAAGTTCTGCCATAATTCTGATGGACCAGAATTACTCTCAAAACACTTGTGGGTGAAAGAGCAATTTTTCAACAGCTACTGTGGGAGAATGCAAAGATTATGAATCCTGGAAAGAACGACTTTAGAAGCGGGTCTGTCACAGCGGCAGCTCTCCGGGATGGAGCAGAGTGGAAAAACACCAGTGATTTGCATTTTTATTGTACGTTTTTTCCCTGGACTATGTAATTTCCCTATCCACGTGCCCCCCACACACAGCACTATGTTGTCTCCTCTCCCAGAACCGGCCCCCACCCCCGCCCAGGCAGTATTAGTTGTCTTATCCGCTTCTCCCCAATCCCTCGCTTGTTATTGGACTTTGGTCTTCCTGTATCTTTCATTGGTTAGCAGACCCCTCAAGCCACTCCCTTTCACCCGGACCTTGGCCCAATCATGTTCCTCCTTCTAAGCCTTGCCCTGGAGACCTTAAAAGCCCATGGGAGTTTCAAACAAACCACTTTTCACCCTGGAATCCAGAGAAGAGACTTGGTGGCTCTTTCCTCCTACTGAAGGGAGATCACGCCACTGAGACCGTCTCCGAGAAACTGTGAGCAAGGAGTTGTTACCATCAGCTCTGTTAAGCTATTGTGAAAAATTCAGGATGAAGACAAAGTTTTAATTTCACAAAGATGCTAGTATGTAATTTTGCTTTTTTTCTGCAACATAAGTTTGGGATCTTTTCAGTCCCTCTACAGTTCTGCCTGGCAGTTTAGCTTTACAAGTTAACTTCCTTTAAAATTAAGCAGCTTCACTGAGACTATCGACTGCTTATAGCTGTGAAAGTTAATACTTACTTAGCAAAATATAATCTCTCGTTTTCTAAAGCCAATACACCTTCCGTGCTGCTCCCAGGACATTAAGCAGGCTCTGTTAAACACTTAGCTTTTAGTATTCATCTGGTTTAGAAAGCACTAGTTGGAGTTCTCTCTGCTCTGATCATGATCATAGGAGCGAATAAAATTTAAAATTTATACCACTAAAGAAAGAAAAATCATCACAAAAAGAAAGATAGTTACTTCTAATAGAGAAAAAACAAGATTAGACACAAATTTTTGTAGTTTGTCTGTCTTTCAGAGACAACAGGGCCTTCGTCAATTAATTTGATGTGTTTTTATCAGTCTGAAAGTGTTCAGGACACCTGTGAACCCAATACATTTCATCTTGGCCACTGTTTCTCAGACTCCTTTGCTACAATCCACCTGGTAGGTTTGCACCAGAATATTAAGTGTGGATGAGGAAGGAAAAAATAGTTATGTTTCCTTTGAAGTGAAATCCTCCAGTGGTAACAGAACCCTTGTAAACACACTGGTTTTAGCAATTAAACTCTGTCTTTAGTGGAATGTGTGGTGGTCCTTAAGAAACACTAATAATGGAGCCAGGAATGCTTGTCTTTCTCTAGCAAATATCACAAGTTAGGGCTTAAGTTTTTCCTTGAATACCCTTTCAGACCTGAATTATTTTATTTTGCTTCAAATCTGCTTTTTTTCACAAGCTAATGACAGCCAAGTTGAAGACTGATTAGATTTAAAATGGGCATAAAGCTATTAGATCCATATGTTAGATGATATTCAGCTGAAATAGGTAATTGTTTACATGACTTTGAATGCCAATAGCACAACAAAGAAAATCCCTAAGGCTAGCTTCTTCACGCACTGCATTTGTTATCTACTGGAATTAGCTTACTACACAAATCTCAGCTCTCATATAGTGAACTCTGAACACCACAAAATTTATTTTTATTTTAAAGGGCTTAAACTAGTTACAGAGTTCTAGTTCAATTCTGCACTCCACAAAGTGTCCTGATGAAAGACTCATCAGTAAAAACCCTAAGAAACCAGCACACTATAAGTTTTGAAGACTGAAGAGTTGGTCTAACACCACTTGTAAAATCATTTTCAGCTGGATTGCATTTATATTTGTATTTATAGATTATTTTGAAAATAAAATTCCAATTAGAAACTGAAAGTCTATAGATGTTTGTGTTCAGAAAAATTGAACTAGTAACATCACTGACACCTTTAATATTATTTTTGTGATTAAAGATAATGTTAGTTAATATTACCCCACTTCTACTAATAAAAAACTACCCCAGTTTGTGTCTTTATCTAGAAACTTTTCTATCTTTAGAACAAGGAAGCAAACAAGACACTCTTAGATGCTGGCAAGTGGACTAGAAGTTTTACAGTAATTTCGTTTTTTGTGAAGCGTCTACCATTACCAGTCCTAAGAGAAAATAAAACAGGTCCAATCTAAAAGAAAACTTAAGATAGCTGTAATAAGAAACTATAAAAACACATGCAGCTTAGAATATCCAGGGGATAAAAAGCAAAGCATTTCCAAAAAAAGAAAGAGGTTTTGGATGATACAAATTTTATTTACTATACTGAAGTTATCCATTTCTAAGCTCCAGGTAGCTAGGCAGTCTTAAATTAGAGGTAAATCTTACACAAAATGGAAATGAAGCATGTCTATTTTCCCAATATTTTAGTCAGAGAACCAAAAATAAATGGCCTCATATTCTAAATGCAATATTAGTGTTCCAGTAAGAATGCCATAGCTGGGATTGTTTATTGTATGAAGATGAGTAGAGATAGTGTTTGTTATTTATTTTTAAATCTGGAATCAATTAAAAACACAATAGGCCACCACAAGGAAATAAGCATTGATTTTAACAATTGACTCATGGAAACATTGCAGGAGAACTATTAAGTAGGACAAAATACTTTCATAGTATTGGAATTAAAGCCATAATTCCTTTGTGAAGTGTTAAAGGAATTCCTCGGAGTTTCTGCTGATACTTGGAGCATGTTTATTAGCAAATACAGACAAAGCCTTTGATTCAGACTCTGTTTCTCTGTAATTTCTTCTTATTTTGTTCCCATGAGCTGTATTGTTTGTGTACACGACCCTTATGAACAGAGCACCACTGGTTGGACAGGATAATTTGGTGTTGCTTTTTTACCTTTTTTCCTTTTTTACCTGAAAAAGATTGACAATAGCATTTTCTAGCAAAAGATGTAGCTCAGAAGTTGACAAGAAGATACGAATTTCTCTGTTAATATTGAAGAAACACCAAATATTTGCAGATTTAGTAATAGTAAATATCCATAAATCTTACATGTATTAAGAAATTCTCCTAAAACACAACCCCTCCATATTTTCTGTGAAATAATCAATACCTTTTAAGATCCAGTCAAAAGAACTGGAAAATATAAATATGCTTGAGAAAATTAGAAATAAATTAATAGAAGTTCAGCTGGAGAAGACGTTTTCTTTTTTCTGTTTTTTTTTTTCTTTCTTTCTTTTTTTGGATATTGTTAGTTATACTCACATGATATATGTGTACTAAACTTCTTTTATGACCTCCCTTAAAATGCCTGAAGCAAAATATTGGCAAAAAGCTTCAAAATTCCATTTTGAAAAGAAAGAGAATAGTATGAGAATCTGTCTCTATCAATTGTTTGTGGTCAATACTAATTTTCATTATTTAGTGAGAGGATAAAACTACTTTCAAGTGCTTCAAGAAGTCTCTTATACTTATGAATTCTGTTACGCAAAAAAACCCAGCAAGATTCTGACCTGTCTGACTCAGGATCAGAGTAAGACCAGGAAGTTAGCAAGATTTGATTATGCATGAGACTTTACCCAGATGTGAAACTATAACATAACCCATAATAAACAAAACAACAAAACCCACAAAAAACTTGATTGAGATTAATTTTAAAGATTAAATCAGTCCTTGCTTCAACTGCCAAGAGTCATTAGTTGAACAACTAAGACCTTTAGAGTTTAAGTTCTTTTCAAAGCTGGAAAATATTTTGTGCAGTTTTTTTCTTTTTGGTAAACCAATGAGCTGTGGAATAATAGATTTTAAACAACATCATGAATATAATGTTCCAAGACAAAACATAGAATCTAATTGGCATAAATGTGTTACCTAGTGTCTCTGAATCAAAGTTTCAGTATAATCATGACAGCTGTCTTTTTCAATTACCAAAACCATTATCTATGAAACTTATACTGAAAATAGTTTACTTCATTAAAGAGATAAACACACATGAATTCTTTTTTTACCTCACCTCTATTAAAACAAACAAACAACTTATATCAATCAACTATTGTAGATAACACCAGAAAATAAGGATATAAAGTATCATACCATCTGTCCTGTTAAACCTATACACACTGGAGTGTGTCAAAGATAGAATTTTATTTCAAGTAAAACTTTTAATTGCTTTACTTTTATGGGATTGTTTATGTTAAACTTTTCTGTCTATACAAACATGTCCAATTCCTGTTGATGTAAATGGAAAAACATGCATTTTAAGAGTTGATATAACAACATATATTTCATGTTCTTGCAGTATTGAATCCTTAAGTCTTCCCCTTAGTTCTCCTTACATCTTTCCTGTACTCATTGCCTTTAAACTTCACAATCAGATTTTGCAAAATTCACTTACATGTAGAAAAGATACCACATTACTCATTGTAAAGGCATTCTTTTCTAATGTCTTCGATTTTTATCTTCAGCACGTGTTTGTCTTCATACCATATTCTTAATAAGCACATAATAAACTATTATTTTTAATAAGGCAAATATTACCACATTATTTTTCAGCACAGAGTAATAGGGTTTCTCTAGTATTCTGTCAAGTTTGTCTTCTCTCACTGTTTGTCAATGGTAACAGCAACATCTTGGGAGACACAGGAACACCTCCACTGGGGGTATAATCTCTTGGATGTCTTTACTGTGACCAGAGGTCCTCTGGTCCTACTTTTAAAATTTCACTGCCTGAATAAGCAAAATGATTGATTTTTCTGCTATGGCCTAGAAGAAGGAGTGTTTTGTATCACTGTAATACACACACACCCACTGACCAGTCATCAGAAGGTACTTTAGTTTTGTAGAAAAACTGAATTAGTTATGCCTATAAAATGACAGATTCAGCCAGTATCTGCCTTCCATTATGTTCAACATGACAGAAATAATCCATAAAATGGTAATGATACTCAAAAAAAAAAAAATGAAAAGTGAATATTACCACTGTACCAGGTCTCTGCCAGGTGTTGTAAAGATAAATATTAAATTATAATTTAAATCTTGAAGTCAGAACTGCAGAGAAATAGAAGATATTAACTTTTTTTTTTAAATGAGAAACCATCTTTTGCACATGACTGGAGCATACCTGTTTGCATGTATTTTCTGTGTGTGCTTACTTATTTTTGTCACCCCAATTTTGGTACCATTCAAAGCTCTCCTGAAAATATAGTTTATTCTTGCCCTAAAGTAAGTGGTTCTTCCAAGTTTACTCCACATGCTGAAATTCTGGAATCCAGACTAAATCTTTTATAAATAATCCAATATGCCTCAAAAATATGTAACTGCAGTGACCAAAAGTTATTTCAACAATATTTTTCTGTGAATTTTAGTGAGTGATCCAAATAAAGTTGGGACCATAATTTTTTTTCCTCCTCATTTCCTTCATTAGCTAGATCAGTGAGTACAGCTGTTCGGCTCCTGTAGCTAAATAGGTGAGAGCCCATCATTGTATGCTTAATTTGCCTTGGGCATCAGAAAAAAATAGCATCTGCTTCCTTTGACAACAATGCAGAACTTGTCAGTATATGCCTTCTTTCCTTCCTAAGTTTAATATTTTACTGGAGATTGAACATTTGATTCCGTTCCTATAGTAGGTTAGACTGAATTATATTGTACACTGTACTAGACTAGACTAAACTGTACTGTACTATCATCATGGCTAGGCTTCTCAAATGAAGATTTGGGAACTGTACTATACTGTACACTAGTTTAAACTGATAGTACAGAATGCTACTTATTAGCATGGAAGATTTCCCAAATATGATGTACAGAATGCTACTTATTAGCATGGAAGATTTCCCAAATACTCACATGAATTCCCAAACTCATTAAAACACACATTCAAAAAAATCGTGCCTTTACATCTGAGCTTAAGTACTTAGAGAAATTCTTATTTCTTTTTATGCTTCAGCAACAAGACTTTAAACTGATGCTTCCTACCTGCTACAAAAGAACGAAACAATATGGTTATTAAGCTTGGCAAAGGACGCTTTTCCTTTCTGAAGATGTGTAACTTTGTGGAAAGGACTAGATTCAGAAGGCTTCTATCTGTTTAAATACATAATGCCAGTGTTTCTACTGGATACACGTCTCAACAGCAGAAAGCACTCCAAATTCAGCATGAATGAGGAAGACTGGACCAAATATATTGTTTTTTTCAGGGATTGGATTATATTTATTTTGGATGCTGCCATGTGACAAGGAATATTATGAAATATTATTGCTAAAGAAAGGCTGACTCTTGAATAAATGGGGAAGTGTTGGGTATGTCTGTGAGCAGCACCCCTGCCTAGGAGTTGTCGTGGTTTGACTCTGGACGGATGTAGCTTTTAAGTAGTAAATGCCAAAGAGGATAGACTTTCTGTAGCTGAATGGACTTTTACAGAGTGTCATGTATCAGTTATTTATCTATACTTTATTCTAGATGAAACCAGGGAAACACTAGTGCTTTACAGCAGCGTAAGGACAGAAGTTTGAAAAACAGATTTGCAAAGTATTTCAGTGAGTGGAAAGCATGAAGAAAATGGATCAGAGTTTAATTCAAAATGTACTTAGATGGGAAAAAAAATAGTGTTGCTACAGGCCTATAAAAAGCTTATTGTGCATGGCACTAAATTTTAGCTGACACAAATTTAGATGGTAGCTGACACACCAGCACTCTGAGTTAACTACTAGTGGCATATTTCAAATTCATTGTGGAGAGATATGTTGACTTTTTTGTCATAAAAACAGAACAAACATATTTTAATAGGGAATTGGGGAGGGGGGGGAAATATTAAAGGTATATCAGTGAGCACAAGTTACAGAAGGAAAAATTTCTTTTCATATTCTGATGTATAGCAAAGCAGTTTTTATAAAAGTTTCTTTTCAATTGGTCCCTGTACTAATGTAGACAGCCCTTAATCACTGGGATTCACTGTTCTTTCACAATCACTGTGTTAGTTTTAATAATACTGGGGAAAATAAAATGGTTAATATTTTTGGTCAATATTTTTGGCCCCATGCTTTATTTCCACTTGATATCAGTAGCATTGTGTTGCACAGGATAATTTTTTTAATAATGTCGGGAAAAATCAGTCAACAAACAATTTCAGTGCATTGTTTTAGCCTCTTCTGTCTTAGTAAGGACATTATTCCTGATCCAGAAAGATCTTGTCTGCCAGCAGGTGATATTTTTACAGTATACTTGCAATATTTTGTTTCTGGCATTCTGTGTAACGCAGTTTTAGCTTTAGAAAACATTAATCCCAAGAATTATCCAACAGAAACCCTCTACTTTACATTAACTCACATCAGGAATGAACTGGGCATTAATTCTTTGGAATGGGGTTCTCTATTCTAAAGAGTAAGCTCATAACAATATTCCATTATAAGGTATGGGAAACTGTTTGATTAATGAGAGTTCAATATTTGCAAGATATTCTGTTTCTCTTTATTAATTTCCAGCATTCTGGATAGTGGTGTTCTTAAGTTTGCCGGGGATTTTGCTTATTTACAGGGAGAATGAAGTAATGGTTTAAAGTTTATTATTTATATTTCTTCTTTCTTAACAAAATACCATACATACAGCAGCCAACTCTAAATATTTGTCCTTATTCACTTGTATGTTTTCAACTCCCAATATATTTCACATTCTTTTTAAAGTTCTGTGTTTACAACTTCAGCTTAATGATACAAACATTGATTTCCCATTATCTGTGGACTAAATTTTTATTGTGTCCCTTATACATGGCATAGAATCCCACAGAACTTTCCAAAGTAGAATAAACTTCATAAAATAGGTTTAAAAAGGAGACCTTAAGTAGCCCTTGAAGTAAAAGCACAGTGGCAAAAGATAATACACAGATAAAACTCAAATTCATGTAAGTAGAGGCATGTGATTGGCAACAGAAATATTTGCACTGCGACAGGTACCATTAATCAATTCAGTGTTCCTGAGAGATTAAAAATCAAATTCTCCAGGTGCTGTGGAATGAGTCTGTCTGGCAGCTAAGCTCTCAGTGGGACAGGGTAAGGTGTATGTGGTGAGGGGTGGTGCAAGGAGCAAAAGGAATAAAACTTATTAAGAAAATTATCTCCATCACAGACAAACTTAGAAATCCTATCTTGAACAATAGTTCATGCCAGTGTCAACAAAGCTTAAAATAAGTAAACCAGAACTATAATAATCATAATCTTGCAAGCTAATATTAAAAAAGGGTACCAGAACTAACTAAATCTGTACTTTTTCATGTACTTTTTTCTAGCTGTTCAAAACACTGAAACATTTTGATTGGAAGGGTGATGATATCGTGTGTGTAGATTAGCTGATGTCTAATACCATGAGAGAACATGGTAAAATATTTTCTGCAATTATAATTTTTATATCTTCTTTTCTTTCTACTTAGATATATACTTGACTCACACTTGCAAGAACATGAACATCTTTAAAATTTTTATCCTTCCGAGATTTGCTTCATGATGATCGGTAAATTATTTAACTACTTAGCGACCTATGAGCTCATACTTACAGGGAGCATGATCTTAGTGGATTCACTTCTTCTAGAAGCAGGCTGATGCCTAACACATAACATTAAAATGTTTTCAGTGTTAAATTCAGCTCCAAACTTAGAAAGGCATAATCAGCTGCATCCAGTTCTTTCATGAGTCACAAGCTGCTGTCACACTATCATCCAAAAAAAAGAGATTGTATTAGGATGAATGAATAAGAGTATCGTTTGTCAGTTGCAAGGACTTCTCCTCTATCTAATATTGTAAGACTTAAGAAGTACTTGATCCCATTTTGGTCAGCACATTTTGGGAAATAGTCAAATGGATAAATCTCAATAGATGTCAGAATAAGTGTAGTCAGAAACCTAGAAAATGAGTCTGATGAGGAAAATGGTAAAGAACAGGGAATGCCCTAACTGCAGAAAAGAATCCAGAAGAGATATGATGGTAGTCCTCTGTTAGTTAAAGATTTTTTTAAAGAAAAGGGCAGTAACCCCTTCTCCAAATCTTTAGGACAACAGTAATTGCAGTAAGAGAACTTAGGTTAGATATTCAGGGTTCAGAGATTATTAAGTGCTCAAATAGATTATTTAAAGATTACTGTGTCTTTATCAGAACTTTCAAAGACCAGACTACATCATGATTTATCAGAAATGACCTTGGTATTATTAATCGTTCTTTAGGGTACAGGTGATATAAAAGAATCTTTGGTGTACTGTTCAATCAGATTTTCTTTAAGACAGGGAAGATGATGGGAGAGAATAGAGAAGCTGACAGAACATTAGGTTAAATATCCATAGGATAAATATCATCTTTGCCTGTGTGTCAACATCTGTAGAACTGAGTCCCCGCTGTACATTTCTTCAGACATATGGATCACTAGTTTCACGAGACTTCACCTTAACAAGATGTAGCACACAAACTGAAAACAATGGAATCAAACATATGGGTATACTTATATCCTTGATGACTATAGCAGCTAAGGATTGTGAGTAAATACATTTGAAACTCAGAATAAAACAAATTTCCTCTATCAAACAAGCCTCGAATAAGAAATAAGAAAGGTTGAAGGCATTTTTTTTTTCACGCTATGCTGAAATAGTAGCTTTTCCACAATTTGGCATGAAAATTATTTTCCAAATGCTATTATTTGAAACACACAGTGTCTTCTTGCCTAGACTGAATCTATTAGGGGTTCTTAATGCTTTTACCCTAGTAAATAAGGAATGTCAGCAGTTACAGAAAGCACAAAAGTAAAATAATTTACAACTACTTCTCCATGCCCCCTTTCAACTTATTCAGCAGTTACCTTACAGCTACCGGAAATGGCTGGATTTGCTGTATTAGATTTCAATATGCAGCCAATACAAAAGCTCCATCTGTCTTTCCAAACTCAAACAATATAACATTTCTCTTGCTCCAATATTTAGCCAGACTCAGACACAGATTAAGAAAAGCTACCTGAGCTAGACCATATTAAAACAGAGATTATATAGGTATTTTTTCTTCAGCACTGCAAAGTGCTGTCATCACAGTTCTGTCTGCATTAGTGAGGACATCTATGTCTTGATAGAAGCAAATGTCTTGTTAAGGGGTTTAGCCAGAAATATACAAAATATCAGGCTAGAAGGAAGAAAAAGTTTGCGCCAATATTTATATTCTTTTTAAGATATTGTAAAATTAATTTTTTTCAATTTAGTGTCTAAAGGAAGGGACGTACTTCCTTGTATTTTAACTATTTTCCATTGAGAGCTCTCACCCGCTTGCATTGATTTTTGACATTACACACTAGGCACTCAGCATTTTAGAAAGTGAGTCACTAGCAAGCAGTCTAGGAGCTTTCTTTGTAACAGTTCTCAGTCCTTAGTAAGTTCCATTTTTCTGCCTCAGAACTGGTGGAGGACCCTGTCCGAAAAATTTGGCCTGCAAATCTAGAAGTTTAGAACATCAATTTCAAAGTCCTACCTATTGCCTTTTCCTTACTTTTATGGTATTCAATACATTATTAAATAGCACAGCTTTAGGGGAAAACAATCTCAATGAATATGCATTCCTAAATGTTTGTGTATCCATTTTCTCTGTTAGCTGAAATCAGAAGAATAACATAACAAATTATGTCACCACAAACAAGTACACATTAATTACTCTTAGTTTTTCCCATATATGGATATTACTACTGTTTGATGATGATGACAATGATGGCAATGGTGGTGGTGGAAGGGGAGGAGAAGAAGAAGAGGAAGAAGGAGAAGAAGAAGAGACATATTAGACGAATTTTAGTGGACCATATTTGGCAATCTGTAAATGTTGGAGTCTTGTTTTGTTCCTAGAAACATGTAAAACTTGAGAATTTATTCTCTAATGATTCCAAATGAATAGCTTAGAAATTTATCTTTTTTCCAGAAACTCAGTCAATGAACATGTTTTCTTGATTCTTGAAAAAAATTTTAATATTTTTACTACTAAAAATGGCTAAAACAGTTAAGAAAGAAAATAACTTTAGGATCTAGAGAAAAAATTAACAGAGATTAATGTCATAATCTTATTTTCAGAGTTAAATTAAATACATCTTATCTTTCTCAATTTTTATGTCTTCATTCTTTTTTTTCCTTTTTTTTTTTTTTTCCATGGCTAGGTTTCATGAAAAAATCTTAAAACCTGCCTCTTCCATTGTGGATAAGTTTCTTTAAAAAAATGTTTGATTTTACATGCATAATATACACAGTGCTGTCAATATTGTTGATGCTTTACACCATTTTTATTGAACATATATAAGAAAAGAAAATACATATTATCAGAGTAAGGATTATTCAGAGTGTTTGGGTTTTTAACCTTCCAACTGTTCTTCTCATTTGCTTTCTTTCACTGAAAATTTACAATATTTTTCTTGATTGAGTTAAGAACGTAAGTCTGGGTCAAAGTTCTCCAAATCAGTCCTTAACTATGCTGACTTAACTTTTAGTTAGCCTTAGTGAGTGCCTTTAAACACTGGTTGAGTTTCTGCCTTTCTACTTTTAGCAGAGAACTTTTCCACTATCCCTGTTATACTAGGGTCAGAAGCTCTGGGTGCTATGCAGTTGCGACGCAATTAATTTTGGCTGTGTTTCAAATCATCCAGGTGGTGTCCAGGGACATATCTTTGGACAATTGGACTTTCAGTCAGGAAGCACATCTAGGACTGTTTGGTGTGTTTTGATTTTCTCTCTAAAATAAAATATGGCCAAATCAATACCACTCTGCAAGCAACATCTTTCAGTCTAAAATGACCACCCTTCTTCTGAAGTGTTTGTCCATTACCATACGATAGACAGCAATGGAACTGGGTTAGAGTCACACCAGTGTTAAGAAGTTATTATGAAGATCTCTCTGTGTATTAGTTGTAATAAGACTGAATGTTTTAGAAAGAAAGGCAACCATTAACTTCTTTGCATAAAATCCTTTTGACACGATGGGATAGATAGAAATGCAAACAAAAGACAATGATAGAAATATTATTTTCCACTTATTCACATCAATTAAACTGCTTTACTATTGTTTTAATAACTGTGACATTTTGAATGAGTGATTGCTTAGGCTTATAACTAAGAATGTTGCCAAGACGCTGCTGTGCTTTTGTTCCTTAACATTTTCATGGTCAAAGGTTGGTCTGCTATCTTGCCCTAACCATACCAGGAAAGGCATCCTTCCTCCACTTGTCTCGCTTCTTTGTTTCAATGGAGAATTTACATGCAGGATGTTTCGAAATGCAAGATGCCTAACCCCATGTATCAGTATTGGGCAATCTCTTTGGTGTCACTTTTGGAAACTCTTTACAACCTAGCTTACAGAAATGGTGCAACTTGCTTAGTCAACATGTCAGCCATGTAAATATCTCACTGAAAACTGTATGGTTTATCTCCTCCTTGCTTAATTACTCCATTATTATTCAGTAACTTCTAACACTGACTGATTCAACAAGTATGTTTTATGGATTAACTTAAATATTTGGTGCAGAATTTTTGTCTCTTTTTATTATGGGTTCCGTAATTTTATTTTTAGTTATCATAAAAAAAGGTTCAATATATCTCTTAACATTTCCAATAATCAAAATTATTCATAGATTTATGTGATATGGAGCAAGTTTTGTTTCAGTGGCTGTTCATGACATTAACTAGTTTTCTACCATGTCATAGCAAACCTTGGAGCTATAATTTCACTTCTCTGTGTTTAATTGTGTTGCTGATGAGGAAGCTTGGAGAGTTTTATAAAAATGGAAAAGCAGACAAGGCTAAGAAAGGTGATATTGCAAGAGGTTTTTTTCTAGTGTGAATTGGGCTTAGTAAGCTTTGAATGCCCTTAGACTAACCAGAAAGAAGATTGTTGAAAATCTGTTTATATCTGACTCTGTTTTGGCTGAGCAATGTGAACTACCTTTCGAAGGTAGAAATACATTTCTACTAGTTTTTAAAACTAGATTAGCAGGTTTGCTGCAGTCAAAACAGTGTCTTCAAATAATTTTCAAATGTGTGTTAAGCAATATAATTCACACTATTTTAAATGCAGATATTTCAACAGGAAAACAGCTAGACATTGCATTATGATGCTCTTTGTAAGAGACATCTTTTTCTACTTTAAAGGAAATGCAGAACAATTTCAATTTCAAATGTCTACACAAACACATTACATTATATCCTGAACACATTTTTTCCCAATCTTGTAACACACTCACAAATTATTAAATCTAAAGTATGCTTCAACCATTGGTAGACTTTCCCTTTTTATAGTTCATCTACACAGCATCCTACCAAAATGCTCTTTAGTCAGTAGATCATAATGTATTTGATTGCAGGAACCCAGTTTAGAATTCAACATCCTTTCAATTTGGAAATGCATTATTATAATGACTGGATTGAGGCGCATTACGAACATAGAGCAGTCTCAGGGAAGTCACCTTTATCAAGAAAGACAGAAAATAATTGCAATCTGAGCCCCATTTTCACAAATTAATGGCTTTTCTGCTGAGGCTTCACAGGCTAAGTAATCTTATATTTCTTAGGGATATGCCATTCTTCAAGGCATATCCCAATGCCTTTTCTGAACAAGGACCACTTGTGAGTTTATAATATTGTAATTAAGTCAATGGACACTCAGGCATAAATGAATCTTAGCAATCAGTGATTAAAAATTAAGTAGTATTTGTATGCTTTGCATTTGCCAGAGCATTAGCATCCTTTTTAAATGAACATCATGTCTTATTTAAACCTCTATGAACAGTTATGTTGAACATTAGTGAGGTTCCTCCTGACCAGTAAATCTTCACAGCCTCATGTACAGCTTAAGTAGTAAAAGTTGTGACTTAAGTGAATTTAGGTACTGTACTATTGATAAATGACCGGACCAGTGTAAAAGTTATGTAAGAAGTATCTCCCCAATCTAAAAATGATTTTTTTCTCCTCAGAACAATAACTCAAAAAACAATTCACCTTAGATACAGCCTTCAGGTAATTAACAGAAAATGAACAATTCTTAGTCACAAAATTAGTGAAAGCCTGACTTGTCCATTTAGACTTAGAAAACCGATCATTATATATAATAGGCTGGGAGGTTTCGTTTGGTTTTCAGTGTGATACGTTGACATTATGTACTTTTAAGCCACACACTTGTTTGCATTTCTCAGAATACCTGTCAAATCATAACAAAAGTCTGTTAAGTTACTTCGTTAACCTTTTCAGCTGGCCCACTTATTTACAGAAGAGACACATGAGGTATATCACCAGCCAGCAATGGAACTGGTCAGAAACTATTTTTAACCAGAAATACTAGACATTGTTGGATCATAATAAGGCAGTGCTTTCAAAATGAAAAAGCAAAATAAAAGAAGAAAAAAGGTATAACATAGTGGAGAAATACTACAAATATGGAAGTTTAAAAGCAGTTGGTCACAATCTCAAAAAGAACCAGACAGGCTGAGTGTATTGAGATCCACAGTATTTCTGGAAAGGAAGTAGTTTGTAGTTTTTTATAATGTGAAATGCAAATGAAATACAAACTAACAAAAATCCAATTTCAGCTACTTTATTTGTCCCTAGGTAAAAAGGTCATGTCTCTTTAGTTTGGCTGTGTTGGGGAAAAAAAACTGCATCTCCGGGCCAGGGTCACAATTTGAATACCCTGTATATGCTCTGTAAGAAAATATTTCAACTAGGAGCAACCAGTATGCTTCAGAGTCCTGAGCCCGGCAGACTTAGTTTATATGTTTAATTTTCCTGTTTTCCCTTTTCCGAGGTTATTTTTTTTTTTCAGCTGATTTCTTTGACATGTCTACTGGATGGAGTTTAACATCAGGTGCCAGATATTTGACAGTGATTTTGATTGGCTTCAAAAAAGGCAGTGACTCTTCCTTAAGCTGTTACTGCGCTTCTTCTATGCCAGTTTTAGGCTTCTGCACTTCAATGACCTCTGCATCTTTCAGACATTTGCATACCTAGCTTGATGAATCTCTTTAAGACTCTGCTTCTATTGTTTGTGGTTTTCTTATCTATCACCAGTCCCTGCTCTCACTTGTTTCTTCAGGCATTCGGGCGCTGCCATGCAAGAGTGTTTAAAAAAAATAAATCAAGCACTGACACAACATTCATTCATTCATGCAACTGATCTCTTACTGATGTTCACTTCAGCCATTACTGACAAATGTCCTGTAGCAGCACAGAGACTAATGGTTGTCATCCCTTATGACTGAGGTTCCATCACGAACAGGGACATTATTCTGTTTTCTAATCACTGTGCAATGATTGCCTCTTGCTGCAGACAGCTGATATATCATCATCTGTGATGTCCTACATGGATGTTCTTACCAACTGACATCTCTGTCTTCAACGTAATTTCCTAGGGGACTAATGGAAGAAAACTTTTCTAGTCTAGTTAAAATTATCTACTCTGATAGAGTTGTAATCAAGAAAATGTATATTTCTGTCTTTCTTTAATTTCCTTAGATCTTGAATATAATTAAGAAATCTGTTTTGTGTCATTTTTCACCATGTCTTTTCAACGAGGTCTACCTGGAAGGTGAAGGTCCTTCATCAGTCAAATTTTTTTCTAATAACTTGATGGTATGTAGAGATTTGGGAAGCTTCAGGTGAATCAACCTTTTTTCCTGACTATCAGGCTTGCTATGTGAATCAATAAAGGACACACAAGTTTATAGTAATAATTGACACCAAATACCTAGGCTATTTATCCTGTGTATTTTCTTGCTCCACTGAAAAGTCTCTGCCATGGTCTGGGGGTGAAGGATTGGGACCGCAACACTGCACAAAGGGTTTGAGTCGAGGCAGAAAGTTGGGTGCAACGGCTCTTTTATTAAAGGTGTGTGTGGGCTTATATAGAGTTTGGTATGGAAAGGGCTGGGAAACTGGGTGGAGCATGGGATAGACAAACAAGGGAACAAATGAGGCTAAGAACTTCGGAGAAAAGGGAGGAACTGGGGAGGAACTGGGAAAGTAAAGGGCCAATGGGAGCTCTCTCCACACTGTGGCATTTTCCAGCCAATCATAGGGAGGAACAGGGAAGGCAGGGGACAAACAACTCAGGGCAAGCCTGGACGTGCCCAGGCAATACAACTGTATGGGTAACATACAATGAACATGTTTGAAACCACATAAAAACTGTGAAGTCCATATAATAAAGTCCTTTCTAAATTGTTGTATATCTTCCTCCATGCCTGGAACCATTCCCACTCTGATTCTGGTTCCTCCACAGTCTCCAAGAGCTTCACTATTTAATGGCTTTTTTTCTGTCTTGCTGATGTCAAATTTTATCACACTGATATACAGCTAACCTTTCCCTTTGTTGCCTACTTTTGTATGTCTAATACATGGGAATCCATATCTGATAGTAGGGTCTTAAGTTGTTAGAGTAAAACAAATACTTTAAATTGTGATTTTTCAGGTCTGGGTCAAAATTCTCTAACTAATCTGTTATATCTTTGATTTTCTTATGCGTACACCAGAAGAAGTACATACATGGGCAAAAAGAATAAGTAACCAAATGATTTCTTAGCATCAGAAAAAGTATGCAGAATTTGTCTATGGGTGGAATATTGCTCGGTTTTTAACTCTCAGTTTCTGTAAGCACTGTCTGTAAATTGTTGAAACACTCAAAAGGATAAGAAATATTGTTTGATATCAAGTCCTTTATACCTTTATCCTTTTAGGGAATTCATCCTAACGAAGGATTTCTATAGTTACTTTTTTCTAAGCTCACACATTTCTGCACATCCCCTTTTTTTAAAAATTAGCATATAATACTGCAGGTTTGCTTATTTTCTATTTATCAACTCTGACTATTACCATGATGGAAGTGTTTTTCATTACTATGGAGGACTAGAAGGGTCAGAATTACATAAAACTGGCTTGCTAACTCTCCCATTTTTTCTGGTGTTTTGTTTTTTTTGTGTGTTTTTTTTTCCCCCTTTATTTTTGTTTTGGTTTGGTTTGGTTTTTTTTGTTGTTGTTGTTGGGTCTGTGTTTCAGCATCACTGATGTACCCTCTTCTTCCACCCTGCATGTTCACCTTTGTCTCTTTCTTTTCATCTATCTCAGTTCAACTACTTAATTTTCAGACCAAGCCTTTCGATTCAGTTTCTAATTAACTTCTACTTCCCAGTTCTCTTACTCTTATTGTCACACTTTTCTGTATATCTTTTCTGCTCTCTTCCCTTGTTTCTGCTACTTCCTTGCAGTGGACACTTCCTTGCAGTGCCCACATGCAACCAGGCCCCACCTGTGAAAGGATTTTATAAGGAAATTCTTTACTTCATCTTGGACTACACTTGTGGCTTTGGGGCAATGGAGCATGTGAAGCCTGGCTAGTTGGGTGATAAGAAATGCTGAGGAGAAAACATTATTTATTTGCCAAAATAGAGTTCTCATCTTTTACAAAGACCTTTTAATGAGTCCAGATTTAGGCTCATGCTTACAAATTGGAACAGATGTCTTGGTCTCTAACAAACCTTTATTGTCATGGAGCAGTAGATACTTTTTTCTTAGTTTCTCTTTTGGAAGTGGTCACTCTAGGGACTTTCATTAGGCCTTTAGATTTTACATCAGGTAAAACCAGATCTCAAATTCCCGTGAGAAATAGATGCGTAAGTTTTTACTAGTTTTGGGGACAAAATGGGAATTAGGAATGAGATTTTTCTACTTTATTTAGTTACCAACACTATTTAGTGCCACCCTCTAAGCCAGTCATTTTAGGATCTTAATTTTTTTTAATAGAAATTCAGAATAATTCAAGGAATTAAAGTAGTAGTGTGCAATTGAAAGCTAGTTTTTTTAATATAAGGTTGGACAGTTTTACTTAGGTAATACTGCCACAAAGTATGTTTCTGTAAATATCTGTTCAAATCTCAAGAGCTTTTAATTTTGCTTTTAGGAAAAATACAGTCACCCCTGCCTCTCTTTTCCTATATTTTTCTTCTTCTTCTATTCTTTCTTCTTCTATTTTTCTTCTTCTATTTTTCTCCCTGTATTTAAAGCATCTTGGAAGAATCATACCAATATCAAAAATCTCAAAAGGGTATTGTGAAGGGTATTACATAAACTAACTATTATACTACTAAAGAATTCTAGCACAGTAATAAGTCACTGACTCAAAAAAGTTAAATGAACCAGTGATTTTATTTGTATGAATAAGCATTAGGAAACAAGTACACTGAATAAGAATTTAAGTATTCCAATGAGGGCTTTAACACAGAGATGTTTTGCTTTAAGAGGAATTGGTTCTGTAACTGTTTCTTGTAAGTGACATAATCCTGCGGATATTGGGGTGTAACTATTCCTAAGGCTCAGGTGAAAAAAAGCTGCCTTTTCTCTTTCATCAGTTAAATTATGAATAATTTTTACAGTGATATGGTAAAAAAAAGTTATTAGAAATATTTGGAGGACTGTAAGAAGAAGCTTTATGTCTCATAAATTATTTTCAATAGGATTTGAACTTATAAGATATCAAAGGCACTAAGGCTTTTAGGTACCTAAATTCCTATGGGTTTCAAACAGCAGCAAAATAGAAATTGGGGTTAAGATTCATCTAACCTTGCCCTAAGTATCCATAATAGAAGCATCTGAGCAAGTCTTCTGAGATTCCTTTAAATAACTAGTAGGGAAATCTGATCGTTTTTGGGTTGAAGAGCTAGTGCCCATCATTATTCATTTAGAATCATGGAGATTGGAAAGACCCTCCAGAAGTCCAACAGTGCTCAGTACAGATCTAATTAGGTGAGGTTGCTCAAGGCTGTGCTCATCCCCGTCTCCAGAGGCAGAGATTCCACCACTGCTATGAGCAGTGTGTTCCAGTATTCCAGCACCATAAAAATTCTAACACCTAATCAGAATTTCCCATGTTCCAACTTGTGCTCATTGCCTCTAATCCTACTACTGTGAACCTTTGAGAAGAAACTGTTGGTCATTGCTGCAAGAGAACAGAAAGGATCCCACAGCCAAAGCCCTGCCTGTAGCACCAGGCCCACACAGGCAGTTATTGACTTGCTAGGTGAGAACACTTCCCTAGTTTATCCCACTCAGTGACAAGCTTGAGCAGACACAACACGGGCCCCATCATGCCTTTTACTCTTGCCTTCACAGTTCCTTGGTAGTTCTTGATATGCTTTGCATAATCCCCAGCAGCATTAACAGTGCTCAAATGGAAAAGCAGTACATTAAGGAGCCAGAGGAGCCTCAGCAGTCCCTCTGCAGCATCCTGGCCAAGCAACAAACCTGAGATGCAAGCTTGGGTCAAGCCACAAGACTGGTTCCTTAGTCCCCACAGGTAGGAGTCTTCACTAACTATAACTTGCGTCTTCTCTTTTGTGTAGACAAATGTTTTGTGTGCAGTCAGCTCTGATAAATCCCCTTACAGGTCTTGTTTGTCCTCAACAGTGCCCAGGGAAATGAATCTCTTCTAAAATTGCAGATCTGTAAGTGGAGCAAAAACATTTTTCAAACCCTTCATCCCCAGTGTGATCTCCAGCTCTACCTCATTGTTCAGTTTTCTTGGCTTAGGCTCTTGTCTCAGCTGAGTTGTGTCAAAGGTGATGGTTGATGGCAGCAACTCTTCTCCTGTGCACTCTCACAGCAGATGATTTGAAACGTTACCTCAAGGCTCACAGTTGATGTGTACCCTTATGGAATAACAGCTAGGGGTAATGCTATTTGCCAAGAGGTTATCTGGAATACTTGAATGCACAGCAAATACTTGGGCAGTGACTCAATCAATCCTTGTCCTCTGGAAATTCCTCTTCAAAGCTCTTCAGTGAAGATCCTTACACATTGTGCTCAACATTAATTCCTCCTCTGTATGAGATACCTTTGTTTTCTGAGCAGTGAAGTAAACTAAAATTTTCCTTTGAAGTATATTTACTCATTTGGTTCCCATTAACTCACCATTTGAAGGAATAAAATCTTAAAGTTACACTGCCTGTGATACATCACAAATTATGTACTGTGAGAACGGTTGGGATTTTCAAAGGAGTTGTAAAGTGCAAAATGCTCTAATCCTATTGGTGTTTAATGGGTGTTTAGCATCAAAAAAAAAAATCTCTGTCAAAACAGGATTTAAATAGACTTGCTTGGGTCTATCATGTGTTTGAAGTCATTGAGTTGTCATTAGCATTTCATCATCATAAATTAAATTTCTGCTAAGATTAAAAGCGATGAGTTCTATTAACTTTTGTTAAATAAGAATTATCAACCGCACTATGTTGGAAATAGCAAAATAAGATTTCTATGATATCTGTATCTATGATCACTTGTAAAATGGACTTTGTCAGTTACAACTCTGTCCTTCTCTCACTAATTATAATGTGTTTCTAAATTCAGGTATGTTACATATGCTACATGGAAGCATATTCTCCTGAAGAAAAGATATTACTGAGTAGAGATCTTACCAGCAGAAACTAAATAAATGAAGCTGCATTATTAAGTTCAAATGTATTGAAAAGAAATTAAACATAGATATGTACATATATATGTAACTATATATGTACACATATATGTAAATTAGAAAGAATTACTTCAACAGAAACAGAAGTCTTAAGTATGTTAACCCAACAAATCATCATGGCTAGGCTTTGCGAACGAAGATTTGGGAAGGCACTATCCACATTTGTTACAGGCACGCTGGTGGCTTGGTGCGCTGTTGGGAACTCGGCGAACTACCATCAGACCTTCGTGATGCAGTCATCATCACTTTGTATAAGNATGATGACTATTCTATCCAATTATCATGGCTAGGCTTCGCGAATGAAGATTTAGGAAGGCTCTATCCACGTTTGTTACAGGCACGCTGGTGGCTTGGTGCGCTGTTGGGAACTCGGCGAACTACCATCAGACCTTCGTGATGCAGTCATCATCACTTTGTATAAGAAGAAAGGAGTTAACCCAACAAGACCTTATTAAAAGGTCCATACAGTTTTTAATTTAAAAAGGTGTTTGGTGATCAGCAAGTTCAAGGAAATGAAATCCCCTCTATTTAAAAGAACTATAGTTAACCCCCCCCCTCAAAACAAATCCCTACCTTCCCCATCTTTTAAAAGTAATAAATTTAATGGCTCAGATTTCAATTAGTGCTAGTTAGAAGTGCTTTGAAAGGCCCTAGTTGGCAGCAAATGAGTCTTTAAAACTCTCTATAGCCTCTAAGGACTGAGTTTGGCTGCTCAAGAATGCTTTTGCCTATTTGTAGATTTTATGGTTGTAGATTGTATGATTGTCTATATATGTCTCAGTTTTATTAATGTGATTTAAATGACTAAGCAGATGCTTAGTTTGGATTTTAACCTCTGTAGACTTCTGCTATTGATGACATATAGGATCAAAGGGAAAAAAAAAGGCAGGGATGTACGCTAGCCTGTTAGGAAATTATATACAACCCACTCCAAAGAAATGAAAATAGAGTGCTTATTCTAACAACAACTGGCAATCAGGAATGAAAATGTGATTCTTTTGAAGTGTTGCAGTAGCTCAGGGCATTGCATGGGAGGATATGGATGAGGGCTTACTCAAATAATAAGTACTTCAGTAAACTGTAAAACACATGTGCACAGGTCACAAAGTAGAATATACAGTAGCTACTGAAAATTTAGGAATAGCTAATACCAAAGTGCAGTAACGAATAAAACAATATTTTTCAGATACTTTCAGGTTACTTAATCAGAAAAACAAACAAATTATGGACCTCACCATTAGAAAACTAGATAGAAAGCTAAGCATGTCATCATCTCAATAGTTCAAAGTATATAATAATTTATTAATGAAGTATTTAATAACTTTAAAATGCATATAGTAATATTTTAATTTATAGGTTAATGTACTACATCATAAAATGCTTTCAAAGAATCCATTATCTGTCATGCAATATATGAAAAGTCTATACATACTATGATCTCCATTGCATACTCTGACAAGTAGTAATGTATTTCATGTCAAAAACCACTTCTGAATGTCACCATATGCTGTAGTATATCCTCATGGCTCAAATAAAAATGATGTCAAAAATCCATTTAAGAACGTTTCAATAATCTGTTCTGACTTTTGAGCCTTCATGATTTAGCAGCAATTTTAAGGATATGTCAACCCATAGCACAGATCTGTACTTCACAAAGCAGTATGGCTGTCTAGAACCATTTATCTTTTCTTTTATGCGGTCTTATTTAAAACTAACTGCTGTGATTTCTTGTCTAACATTGAAAATACCAAAGAAATTAGCTCACAAGAATATGGATCTGAAGGGCAAAGGAAAGAGCTTGACTGAAATATATTAAAATTGAGATGTGCCTAGAGAATCAAAAATAAGCTAAAATATTTATTTTCATGTTAATTAAAGATAGGATGTTTCCCAGACTGAGTATTAACTCTGGTTAGTTTGGGCTATGGGATTAATAGTTTTATTTTTAACTTGCGTGCAATCACAACTCAAAGGTTAATTCATGCTCAGCGAGAACAAACAAATGTCCCCATAGAAATAAGCCTGTTGTAATGCCTTCTGGAAATTAGTTATTTAACTACTACTTTACAACCTTACTCGTAAGAATTTCTGTAGTAGTGTGTTGCTACATTGTGAAAAAACTGAATTAAAGTTCATAAAGATGGTGTTTTTTCTCCTGAGTACATTAAACAGTGATCTGCTGAATATCAGTGGCAGTGTGTATATTATAGGGTGAGATTCAGAACTGGGAGAGGCTGTTGCTTCATTTGAATTCTGTGCTGGAGAGTGGTAGCAAAACACTGAGAAGCAGAGGGGAGAAAAGGGCAGTTGATGCTGCGAAAATCTGTTAAATTACCATTTAAAATACACAAATGTTTGTTTGTTATACAGCTGTGCCATGAGATTCACAAATGTTATCCTAACAGCACAAAAAACCTGTGATATTAGGGTGTATGTAGTGTGTAGTAATTTCAGTTTAAAACATGGGCCATATTGGATTAAAACTAGCCATTTACAAAATCTTGTGACCTGAAAGATAAGAAAGGATTGAGGGTGAGCTAGGAAGTCAATTTAACAAAAAATTTATTCTGTTATTTGAGCTCTGTTAAATATTCTACATAGTAAACCTGCCAGGCCTGGGAAATACTCTCACCTACTGTTTTATTCTGGAGATATGCAAATCTAAAATGGCTACCAAAATATGAAGAAAAAAATAAATTAGGGAATAATAATAGGGAATAAATTAAGGTTCTTCTGGTGGGTTTTTTGATTTTTTTTTAATATTATTTTAAAGCTACCTAAAACATGAGTATTTAACAAGAATTGTCTATGATTATTAATTCTAACAACTGCCTTGACAGCAGAAGTTATCATGAATTTTTGTTTCTTACATTTATACCCACTGATTCATCACTATCAAGTGTCTCAGTGCTGAAACTCCTACACAAGTTTTCTTCTGGATTTGACCTTATATGATAGAAACCAAAAAGAACTCAGCCCTGAACTAGTGGTCATCTTAGGACAGTGGCATTGTTTCAAGCACAGTTAGAAACATCCAAGGGTGCAGTTTGAGTAAAGCAAAGTAAGCTTAATGAAATTGTTATGTTTGAATTGCTTTAGCTGGAGAGAAATTCTCTTGGGTCCAGTGAGCTGCTGAGGGTTCCAGTGAAACTGGACAACCACAGAAATTAACAGTAAAAATTTGACTGTTCAGTTACTCGATGGTGGATGAATGATACTAGGAATGTGAAGGGGTACGCAGTGGTGTTTGTGTGTGAAAGCTGATTACTGGAGCTGGAAGAGAGCATGTCTGATGTGTCAAGAAACCTGCAAGATAATAGATGTTCAGGAGAAGACAACACGGTGTTTTACCGGATTAAGCCAGCATCAGATTGCAACAGAGGGCAAGAGTGAGATGTGTACATACAGAGGTTTATACTGTCAATTACTATGCAAATGTCAATGCAAATACAACTGATCGGGTGATTTTCCAGCTGAGCACTTTTCTGTTGAGAGGACATCAATACTGTTCTGCATGTTATGATTATGTGGGATGATGGATAGAGTTAAACCTAGAAGGGATTCAGAATTTTAAGGTAAAAAGCAGTTGCAACTCCCTGGACAGATGGAGGTCAGCGTGCTCTCCAGTAAAACGATAAACATCTGCTCAGAGAAATAAAATGGAGTGTGGAACAAAGTGGAGAGTACATGATCCCCCTCCTTTCTAATCCCAGGAGAATGGGAGAACATTGCAGTACTGAGACTGTTTGTACCTGACAAGGGAGAATCAAGATGTTCTGCTGCTGAAGCCAACAACCATGTTGAACCCTCTTCTCAGGTGCCAAACCATGATCACCATCTCCCTCCCATTAGGTACACCAATCAGAAATAAAAAGCATTTATGACTAGAGCCACTCAAACTCCACCCAAACATAAAGAAAATGACATAAAAGTAAGTTAGGGAGAGGGGGAAAGTGGGAGAAGACCTCCACCGAAACTGCTGGGATCAGTCAACAGGCAGACTCCATCTTCTCCCCCCCAGAGGGACACCTTGGGGGAAAAATATGCTCTATTCACATTAAATGCTGCTTTTGGGACTAGAACTTTTGCTTGTGCTTACCCCATAGCATATTAATTAGATTGTTTCATATCAGAGCTTGTGCATGCTTAATAGATGTATCAGTAGATTGCTGTAAAACATTTTTGCGGTAGACACTATCACTGACAACCTTCTAACCTTATTAAACTGTCACAATTTGTATTAATAAAAAGTATTATTCCATAAACTGTTAAAGTGCCTTTTAACTTTCCTGGAGGACCGATGAGCAAAAATCTGAACTCCCACCTTTTACGTGACAGATGCTATCTTTATGATAAATAAGAGTCATAATAAAATTGCATTCATCACATTTCATCAACTATTTCGGTGTGCTTACTGTGTAGTCATGCACCTTCCTCAGAGTTGCATTTAGTGATGAAAAGCTCTCTCTAAGAGCTTCAGACAAAAATATGCACCCTCTTTAGAAAGAAAATAAGTTTGCAACAGAAGGTTTTTGTCTTTGTCCTTTGAATGTGAATTTCTTCCTCCTAAACTAGACTATCAAGCTGAACTTCATCTATATTTTATGCAGATCTCTTATATTATGAAAGACATTGCTTGGGTGTGTGTGGATTAAACAGTTGATCTCATACTTGGCCATAAGGTAGTAATTATGTGCCTGGGCTTTCTATTGATATTTATTTTGTCATATAGTAGAAAAAAATGTGACTGCTAGTGATTTGGGCTAATGGTGTGATGTTTATCTTTTTACTAGTCTTGGTCTTAACTAGCATTTAAATAAGTACCTGGTCTGATATCCCTGTGCTTTATTAGTAATTTCTTTAATACAGAACAATGTCAAAATATAGGCTTTATTGACTTATGACATATCTTTTAGGTGTGTGTAGGTTTAAAGCATGGCCAGTTTCATAACACTAAAATAAGAGTACTGGAGATTTTTTCAAGCTCTCTTTAAGCATGGTGCTTTTTTGAGTCACGAAATCAGTTATTAACCAGAGCATTGAGACTGAACATTTATCTAATGTGCAGAATATATAATTTTTTCCAGTGAAATGGGAAAAAACAAAATCCTAAGTTTCTGTGGAAAATTAAGGATGTTTATTAACTGATGAAAATAGTAACAAAATGAGTTTGAGTGCTAAAATAAAGTAGTTCATCACAACTATTTCTCCAGGAGATATGTAGAAAATAGAAAACATTGATGTGAGAGTTAAATAGCTGACTTAAAACTAACTTAATCTTATTTATCTGTCAGCAATGATGACTATTCTATCCAATTATCATGGCTGGGCTTCGCGAATGAAGATTTAGGAAGGCTCTATCCACGTTTGTTACAGGCACGCTGGTGGCTTATGAGGCCAATACGAGACAGACATATCCGATTGTAAAAGGCACAGCAGAAAGACTCCTTAGATGGTGTATTCTGCAGGATACAATTCTTTCTGCGTTGTCTTTTCTCCTTGAGAGTGATCCTGCGTGCGTTTTCAAAGGAAACGGCAGCATTGTAGATGGTGTGATTCCATCCAATTAATACCTATAATAATTCTATCCTAATTAATACAGAAACACATTATTATTAGTAGTAGTAGTAGTGTGTGTCTGCAAGGCCATGTGTACCCAAAATAGTATACATGGAAAGAGAATGGGAATACTGCACTCTTAATGTGCAGTTAATATATTTGTTAAGCAAGAGTGTTGCAAAGATCACTTGACCCAAGTATGTAATTTAGAGTTAAAGTGCCTTGAGAGTGTGAGTTCCTGCTGTCTTCTCGAAGTACAACAAAGGAGGAGGAGGACAAGCCTGGAAATGGAACATCAAGGAAAAAAAAAATAAAAAAAAAAGTTACATTTTCATATATTTGAAAAGGGAGAAATCCAAAGGCAAGTAGTATATGTAATCAGTGAGAAATATTCCTAGCATTAACTCTTTCACAAAGCACCTGTCTTTTAACTTGAAAAATGATGTCATATACCAGAGATTCACTGCTGCCAGATACATCTTCCCGGTGTTGATTATCTAGTGTAACTTGGATTTGTGCTCTATGCCCTAGGCTGACAGTCAGGAAGAGCTAGATAATAAGAATTTTGTTCCTGCCATATTACAGATTATTTTTTAGTGGAGCACAACTTAATTTTATGATCAGTTTGCTGAAATTTATTTTACATCTTGGTAAAGCAATTTGTAATTCTGATGAACTATGAAGTATTTGATTATTCTATATTACCATTTTTCATTTGTTGAAATGAGAGTTCTGTTGGCAATTTAATCCATTGAGAGAGAAAATTTTATCTTGGACTAGACATGCTAGTTGCTAGTCATTGGATATGTGTACTGTCTTCTGAAACAGTTACCTGGTAAATTGTGAGAACAAAGATAGGAACAGATGGAGTTGAATGACATAAGAATGTTAAACATAATAAAAATTTATATAAGCTTCTTATAATTACTAGAACAAGAAATAGCCTTAAGATTTCAACCACATGACAGCTTCCTAAGATAAAAATCATTTGATACACATTTGCATTTAAAGAAGATTAAAAATATTTTTTGTTTTTAACAAAATTTTGGATTTTCATAACAGATAAAGAACTACATGATTTACCTGTAGACATTTATCAGACTGTGGTAGGGAGTCTGAACTTGAGATCCCAGGTTGCAGTTAGGATTACTGCATTATTTTAGTCTCCAAATAAAGAAAGGCTAATCCTGTAAACTGCCGTTGAATACAACAACGTAAAAAACTAGATTCCATTTACTCCGTGCAACCCAGCCAGCGTGTTGCAAGAGCTACATGGTGCAAAGCTCTGTTCCGCATATGCTGTATTTTAACCCGCTGTCATGTACACCAAACCTCTAATTTTCAATATTTTTGTCAGCTTTTTCTCCGAATAGGGACACTGAGCAAAAATATCTGTTTACTCAAAATAAGAATACAAATATTTTACATTAAGCAACAAAGTAGTTCTAACTCCTAAAGTAATTAATATTTTATATCATGTATATTAAAACCACAAGAATTTGTCTTCTTTTTCCTTTTTTTTGATAACTTGTTTACTAATATTTGAAATAAAATAATTTCTATAGGATTACGTAAAAAAAAGAAAAAAATAATGGTAGAATGCACTGTATACCTTTACTGTTCAAAGCAGGAGGAGGGTTTGTCTTCTCATGCTGTACCTCAGCATATGGGTGTAGCAGGAAAACATATTATACAGTGTACTGAATCTACCCCTTATTTTTAATAAGGCGCAAATAATTTTTGGTTTTTTCTGTCTGTTGCCTACAGCTATATTCTTTAAAAACATTATTTCTGCTGAATTTATAAGTTTCTTGAAGCAAGAAGTAAAACCTCTAAACTGCATCATTATGGTTTGTAGTTAGTGATTTAGCCTTTAGTTAGCGTATGGAACTTGATGCTCAATTCTGTGTGATGGTGAGAAGTTTCAATGTGAAATAGTATCATAAATAACTGTTTCTTGTCAACCACAAAAATAAGGAACTAAAACATGTGGTTAAAACTTGCCTAGTTAAAATGAAATGTAGAATCAGAAATCTTGCCCTCAAGGTGGGTGGTCTTTCTAGTGAAGAAATGTAAAATATTTAACTCAAACGCAGTTATAGCCAACATGATTTTTTTCCTTGTAATTGCCGTGTGTTCAAACTGCGCTGTCTAGATCTTTTATATTGTCTGTCCTATCAGTCACATTTCTCCTTTGGCTCCATGATCTTTGCTATGGTTTCTCTTTTTAAATAAAATAGTTAAGAAAGAAAATTTAAAATATTGGGAAAAAGTGCGTTCCCTCTCCCATTCTTTACTGTTTTCTACGGCAGTTCGTAATCTAAATCTCTTACTTCCTTAGAAAGTCCTATCTGACCTATTTTTCTTCCTCACTTTCTCATAGGTCAACAGCATCTGAATCATCAAAACGGACATTGTTATTCTGTTGTTAAACTATTTTAGAGCTGGTAATGACTTTTACAGTGTCTATTTGGCATCAAATAGGATGGGAGACTTGGAGAACAGCTGTAGTACAAGTGTCACACACCTTCCTGATAGCAGGGGACCACTGCAGCTGCTTGCCTTGACTTCTTAATGAACCCAAAAGTTTCCTCACTTCTGGAGGCAAACTCATTAACTTGCTTTGTAAACAAAATCTCTTTAGTTTTATCTCCTATTTCTTCTCAATAAAGTAATTCTGAGATATTGTATAAGAAATGGAGTCATCCTTAAGTAGCTGTGAGGACAGCTTTTATATCATTTACCTGTCAGAGTGGGAAATGTATGAGCTGGTGGGTGCCTTTCCCTTCTTACTCTGTGATTTTTTTTTTGTTCTTCATGAGCACGCTTTGTTCAAGTGTAATCAGTGAATCAATGTCTTAGAGCAATACAAGAAAAAGCAAAGACACAAAACTTTTACTTACTCTTTAACGTAACAGAGCAATTTTATTAATCAGAAGAGATCAGTGAAGAATCACACTCAAAAGCCTAAGATAAATGATGAATCTTCCCCCTGCCTCAGATTAAGTTCTTAAAAGCTCATTACTGTCATCTGTGCTGACTCTATAAACTGCCAAGTTGTCTAAAGCTTGGGAGGAAGTCATTGCTTTAGGTTATTTTACTGTAAATTTGCCTCTGATAAGCTCGGAGAACTTCAGAAGTGTAAATATGAGGAAAGTTTTCTTTGAATAGCAAAGAGCTCGGTACTTGTTCAAAGTGAAAATTAATTGTTACAAACTTTTTGCCACCAAATATTTAAAGTTAACCTTTTAAACATGCATTTAATTTTTGAAAGACATCACATTTTACCCTGTGCTTTTATATGAAACATGCGTTCTAAACCATTTCAACTTGTACTGTGATATGATACAGCCCCCAAAACTGTTTATATTAATTAAGCTCCTGTTATAACTGCATGGATAAACCTGATTCTTGATTCATCATACTTTAAGCAAAAAATTACTCATTTTCCTTAAAAGCATAGCCTTTCACTTTCAAATTTTGCATGTTTTTATTTGTACTTAGCATTTTCCTTACCTTTTTGCATATATTTTTAAAAACAGGTACCTACAGAAAACTTGTGAGAAAGAAGTCACATAGCATTGTTTCTTAAATCAAGACATAGCTTACTAGGGAGCTATTGCTTATGATAACTAATTTTTTTTGTGCCAGCAAAGACTTGTTACAGAAAAAAAACCCCAAACCTTATGAAGATTAGCCACTCATGAAGATGGCCACCTCCCATTATTTGCCGCGGTAACACAACCAGTTTGCCTTCTGAACAGAGGTCAGCTTTGCTGCCAGGCTGTCAACAGTGCCTTGATCAATCAAACACTAGATGAGGTTGCAGACAGAATGTGGGAAGAAGGCAGCTGGTACAGTTAGAGGAACTTGCTAGGTAATGCAATTGTTATTTACATTCCACTATATTTATTTCAGAAACAAGTTATATCAGTGTCTACATCAAATTAATCGGTTTTAGCCTATTCCCCTAGAGGGTCACATTTTACAGTGTTGGAGTTTGTGCTTAACAAAAAAGTTCATCATTAAAATTGCTCTGTATGTATATTTCAAGATTCTTTTAAGAAATGCAAGAATATTTAATTGCTGTCTAGGTTAATTCTGCATGATAAATCTCAGCTAAATGCAATGAACAATGAAAAAAAATGGTATGTCTTAATTCTGTGTTGATAAGTGAAGAAGAAGGGGGGTGGGGGGTGGTTCAGAATACCGTATTTCTTCTTATGCACTACCAAAACCTTATGGACAGGTTTGGGTGGTGGAGGAGCTACAGGAGTGGCTTCTCTGAGAAACTGCTAGAAGCTTCCTCCATGTCTGGCAGAACCGATGCCAGGCACATCCAAGATGTGCCACTGGCAAAGTCTGAGCCAGTAAGAAATGGTGGTGATAACATATTTAAAAATGACAAAAAAAGAAAAAGTTATTGTGCAGATGAAATTGTGGCCAGAGAAGAGAGGAGTGAGACTATATGAGAGGAACAACTATACAGACACCAGGATCAGTGAAGAGGGAGGGGGATGAGGTTCTTCACTTCTAGAGCTGAGGTTCCCCTTCAGCCCATGGTGAAGCAGCTGTGCCCCTGCAACTCATGGAGGACACCAGGGATGCAGAGATCCACCTGCAGCCCGTGGAGAAGACCCACACCAGAGCAGGTGGATGCCCAAGAGAGGGCTGTGAACTCATGGGAAACCTGAGCTGGATCAAGCTCCTGACAGGGACCTGCAGACCCGTGGAGAGAGAAGCCCACGGTGGAGCAGGTTTGCTGGCAGGACTTGTGACACTGTGGGACACCTATACTGAAGCAGTTTGTGCCTAAAGGACTGTACCTCATGGGAAAGTGATCCACATTGGAACAGTTCTGGAGATCTGTTGACCATGGGATGGACTCACACTGGAGAAGTTTGTGAAGGACTGTCTTCTGTGGGAGGGATCCCGTGGGGACCAGGGGGGGATTCTCCTCCCTGAGCAGCAACGGGAACAATGTATGATGAACTGACCATAACCCCCACTCCCCGTCTCCTTGTGCCAATCAGAGAAGATCAGAATAAGTGTGCAGCCTCCACGCTATTTTTAACTATGTACATGTTCCTTGTAAACGTGGACATACTAATTTTTTCGGTGTTTGAACTGCTTGATAAACAAGGATGTTTGCTGGGTGCTGTAAACTAAAGTGGAACTGAAAAAATTATCAAAGAAGATTCCATTGCAACTGGACAGTTATTAATATTATATAATTATATATACATGCACAACACAAAACTAAATGCACTTTCACTTTATTTTCAAGTCTGGGCTGGAGGTGTATTCTGTATTACTTGAACACAGTAATGAAACGAGCACCCCTGTATCATTAAAAGGTTGGTTCTAATTTTGTCTTGCTAAAAAAAGTGATTAACAGAAGCTCAATTGATCTGGAAGAAAGTAAATCTTGCCTTAAAAACCTAAGTGGAACTTATCTGAATCTATTGGTGCTGTGCTTTTCAAGTCTTGACAAATTATTTTTCCTACAATGCTTCCTGACATCAGTCTTCTTTATAGGAGGTATGGTGTTATATCATTAAAACATCAACTCCTGCTGGGAGATGCATTCAATTCCTTGGAATGCTGTAAGAAATAGGTGTTTTTTTAAAAGCTGTTTTTAGTCAGTTATTTACTCAGTAAGAATATATTTAGGTGTCAGTGGCAATTAGTCATTCAAGTTTTTTTCTTTTAATTAAAGCTCACACTTTAAAACACTAAATCAAGGTAAGTCGCTCTGAAGAGGAATAGTTTGTCCTTCACATTTCCTACCAGGTGGAGATATTTTCAAGACTCTCCAAACACCAGGCAGTCTTCTCCTCTGTTAACTTTATACACTTCAATATCAAAGCACCACATGTGGGCTATGGACCAAACTGATGTCATGACACTATAATTACTAAGCTTTTGTAAATTTTAGATGTAGACTTGATCTTATTTATTTATTTTAAAAATATGTTTATTTCCCATTTGCAGATATATATGTCAACAAAATATCTGTCAAGGAATTGTTTGAGCTGAGTGTAAATTAGGAAAACTCCTTTTAAGCCATTTTTATCTATGATTAACTACATGTTTGAACAGTAATGAAATTTCATAATTGACTTGGAAATAATATTTTTTTATGTAAGTACTGAGAGGGAAGAAAAGGAAGAAAATTTTTCTCTAAATTTTTCTTATGGAAATATGAAAATAAAAGGAAAAAAAGCTAGAACCTACTTTCTCCGTAGAGTACTACATGGCCACAGTGCCAAATACTTGGCAGCAACAGAGGACCATAAGGAATGTACCTATTTTCACTCATAACAGCCAGAATTTTCAGTTGCGAAATGCAACATAAAGGTCTTGGGTCTTTCAACTTGGATACTCGAAGTTTCTGAAATCACTGACCTTAGATCAGTCTTACCTGCAAGAGAGAACAAAGTAGCTTTCTAGCAAAGGCCACTTACTGCCATTTTACAAATGAGGTCTGCTCCTCAATCACAAAAATAACAATTGCTTTCTTTTTTTAAAGCTTGATTATCTTCTAATTTGAATAACATTATATTTTTTAAAAAAACTTTTTTTAAAGTTTGATTATCTTCTAATTTGAATAACATTATAATTTTTTTAAAAACTTTTTGCTTTACACTTCATCAGTCTGCCTCTCATATCAGGAAAAAAAAATAATTCCAAATTGGTAGAAACTTGTTCATTTTATGTCTTGATTTCACTTTCTACCAAATGCAAAGCCAGAAAAGTGGGGAGCAAAAACAAGCTGACAAAATAACCTCAATGTTAGTAGTGAATGGGTAAAATCAAATACCCTTATTGAGAAAACACATGTGTAACACTGAATTATTTTCTCCCTTCAGAACTAGGGAATGGAGAATGGCCTTGTACTAGGAGCATATTGAATATAAAGACAAAAGTATGACTGAGGAATGAAAAAGAACTAAAGGTAATTTGGGAAAAAAGAAGCACACACATTTACTTTAATGCGACGGACTGTTCAAAGTTGAGATTAAGTAACTGCAAATGAGGGTATCATCTGCTTTTACACTAGAGAAAATACAAGTAGTATAATAAATTTTTATTCTACAGAAAGTACATGAATATTCCATCTCACTCTTAAAAACATGAACTTGTATTTTTTTGAGAATACTTAAGGTTAATAAGTATTGTTTCTCTAGGAACCATTAGCTGTGTAACACGCCTCAGTCACACTCTGACACATATACCTTGAGTAAAACGTGTAGGAACACGTTTTATAATATCCCTCATTTTCTAAACCTTGCATGTATTTATGACAGTAAATGCATGTATTTATCAAATTGGCAGGCACTGGAAGTACTTAAAGAGAATGTTCTCTCTCACACTTTATGAAAGCTTCAAAGTGATCTGTAATAGCTGGATGTGCAGTTAGTCAAACGAACAATAATAGACTCATTGCTGCAATGTATCTGCAGGGAAAAAGCAGAAAATCGGTATGAATGTATTAATCACTATAAGGAATTCAAATACTGAATTTTATATTTTTAAAGCTGATTATAAAAAAGTAAAAAGGTGCCACTGTATTTTATCTTTTTTCCTCTGCGACTAAGAATTGCGGTCTATTTAGTAATGGTAGTATCATCTGTATACATTTTTGATCTTAATTAAATTTTATTTTGGTGTCCCTGTACTATAGGAGTCAGATGGATAAAACTGAATTTTGAGAATCTGAGGTTTTTTTCATCATATTGGAGAAAGTACCTTTATTTATTTATTTATTTATTTATTTATTTATTTATTTATTTTAATTCATCTCACATGACTGAGATCTAGAAATAAAAGCAATCTCAACCCTAATATAATTTTTTCTTTTCTTTGTCTTTTCTCTTTACAAAATAGGATGGACAGGTAGAAGGGCAAATAGGTAAGATTCCTCACAGGTGGCTGTTCAATCCTTTTATTAAAGTGTTAACAATATTAAGTAGTTGTTGTATGTTGACTGTTGCATTTATTTAACATGATAGAGGGTTTTGTTTGTTTGGTGGGTTTTTTTTGGTTGGTTTTTTGTTTCGGTCTGGGGTTTTTTTAAGTATTAGGAGCATCAAAAATAACAGAACCATAGAATATGCTGAGCTGGAAGGACTCACGAGGATTATCAAGTCCAAGTCTTAGCCCTGCACAGGACCATCTCCAAGAGACATACCTTACTAGAACAGCAATTGTGGATAATTAAGGATATAGGAAAATGGAAGACATGATAAACCACAGCTAAAGAAATAAGAGGAATTAAGAACAAAAAAAAATGCAATTTTTTTGTCAGTACAATATTTAAAATCAAACAAATTATTGTGCAAGGCAATGATTAGACTTCACTTGAGCAAGTCAGACCATCTTCTCTGGAGGGGGAGGCAGTAGTTGCAAAAAGGCAGAGACACAGCCTATTTTTGAAGATCTAAGCAATGGTGGATTTAACAAACATTGAAGAGCTATCAAAACACTGACTGAGAGAGAAGTTGAGTGTTTTCTTTAAACCTGTGCTGAGAGACTAATACTGAAGATGCTGTTAGAACAAAAAAGATGTCAGAATAAAACAGTATAAAGTATAGATTACTGTATAATGAGGAGGAAGGAGGTTTTGAAACAGCCATCATACAAGAGGAAAGCAATGTATGTAAGAAAATTCAACTTAAATACAGATAACAAAAGAATTCAGTGATGTGGCGATATTTAAAAGATTGGACTGTGACCCACTATGTCTTCTTCTCTGTTATTAAGTTTTTCCATGTTATGCGTAGTACATATCCCTTGTTTCGATAGATTTGATGATCCCACAAGATGGTGGGACACTTAAATTTGGATATTGATGTTCTCAATTTTAAAATATGTCTATGAGCCATGTGGATGCAGCCCTTGCTGACATAGTCATAGATTACTAGATATCCTTTCCTTATTTTGCTAGCCTCACCATTTGTTTAGATCTTCTGCTCTTCGTGTGCATGTAAGTATGCCTTATAGATTATTCTCTCAGATACGACTTTCCAACATCATAATTTCTTTCATTACTAACCATTTCTAGACAGCTTCAATGAACTTTATTGAGGCTTATGGAGTTAAAATTAGACGCATCATAAGTAACTTCACAAGACTGTGAATTTTTCAGTTTAACTGATCTTTTCAAAGCTTTGTCCATTACACAGATAATAAAAATACAGTACTGTATGTACTGATATCTTTATTGGAAAATAACCAAATAAAAATATGATATAAAGCAACTGCATAAAGTCAGATCTAAGGAACTGAAATGGGTAAGTAACGCAGAATCTAAATCTCATTTAATAAAAATGAAGCTGGAATTAAAGTCTAGAAGCTAGCAAACGTGTGTTTTCCTTCTGAATTGTGTTATGTTTCCAGAATAGGCATGCATCTTTGCCTTTCAGATGTTGACAAGTATGTACATTACTTATTTAAGTTCTCCTACTGTAATGGCCAGCACAGTCTAAAGACTGGAACTGTTCTTTTCTGTATTAGTCCTCCAGGTGGTCCTCAAATGAAAATGAATTATGCTTGAAAAAAAATTTTATATATTTTCTAAACTTAAGAACATCATTATTTTCTATAGCTGGAAGGCATATAGTTATTACTAAGGATTGGAAATGCTTTGCAAAAACCTAAATCTGCCACTGTTAAAATGGCAACTTTTGCTGTAGTATTTTCTTTGTTTATTTAAATACATGTTTATGTTATTCTAATGGCTAGATATCTCAACTGGAAAAGATTCATGTTTCTTCACCTCTTAATGAGAACCAAGAAAATGTGAGTGCCTGACAAAATAAACCACTTCATAAGATGAAAAAAACTTAAGGAATAAAATAGGGGGAGTCATATCTATAAAAATTCAGTTCTCTGTTTATAATTTTCACTGTTAAATTACATTGTAAAAATGTCATAGTGCAATCCATGGTAGAATTGTTCAGTGAATTTAAACATTAACATTAACCTTCCAAATATGTGACAGATGATTCATAACATAAATAAGTATTGTATACATGCAGTTATGCTTTCTTAAATGGTACATATTTTAAGCTAAATAAATCTAGAGAAGAAGACAATTTTTTTTAATTGCTGGAAAACATTATCATAACTCATGCAAAATGTTAAAAATAATTATTCAATAAGGTAATATATGCTGGTGAAGAATATTCTCTCATTAAAAGACAGCACTCTCTGGATCCAATCCCATGGAACTTCAAATACTTTTTTTCTAAAGTAACTTTAGGCGATAGTGAGAAAAGCACTCCCATACCATTCAAAGGAGCTTTCTGTATACATTTTAGACTCAGTGAAACTGAAATGATCTATTGATCTTAGACTCAGAAACAGACAAAAATAATGTTATCAGGGGTTTTTATGCTTAAAAACCAGAACTGATAACCTTTGTTAATTTATTTCTTGACAAAAAGCATGAAAGAATTTCTCTGAGTTTTTTAGCGGGTTGAGTCTACAACATGGATCTGGTGGTTGAAAACTTCATTTAGTATTCGCAATAAGTTATTTAGTTTCCTGGTCCCTAAAGGGGAACTTAGTACATGTGCTTGGTGGGTTAACCTTGGTTAAAGGCCAAACTCCCACCTGGTCACTCACCATTCCTCCTCAACAGGTCAGGAGGAGAAAGTATGATAAGAAAGCTTGTGAGTCAAGACAAAGGCAGGGAGATCAATTACCAGTTACTGTCAGAGGCAAAACAGATTTGATGTGAGTAAAAGTAATTTAATTTTTTTCCAAGTAAAAGAGGTTTGGGTGGTAAGAATCAAAGATAAACATTAAAATATCTTTCATCCCTCTCTCCCAGGCTTATGTTTATGTCTTCATTCTCAACCTCTCTTCCCACTCCTCTACCCAATTCTTCCCCTGGAAAAGCACAGGGGGGTGGGGGCTGCAGTCAGTCTGTAACAGCTTCTCTCTGCTACTCCTACTCCTCACACTTTTTCCCTGCACCGATGTCTGTCCTTCCAGAGGCCATAGTTCCCTGAGGAAATGTCTGCTAGCCCTGTCATGGGGTCCTCTCCACAGGCTGGAAGAGAATCTTTGCTCTGGCTCCTGGCATGCCTCCTTCTTCTCCGACCTCGAGATTTTCAGAGTGTTTTCTCACTATTTTTGTTCTCTCCTCCTCTCACTACATGGCATTTTTCACATATGTTTTCCCCAAGGCACCACACCTGGGGCTGATGGACTCAGGCATGTCCTGCAGTGGGGCCATTGCAGAGGTCTCTGGAACTTGCTGCGTCCAGCACAGGGCAGCCCCAGCCTCTCCAGACAGAGGCCTTCCCTGCAACTCCTTACTGCAGGCTCCTCCATTCAGATCATGTACAAAACTGGGGTTTTAGTAAATATGAATGTAGTATATAGGAATGTACTAATGTAGTCAAGTAAAAAAAAAAACCAAATCAACCTTGTAAATGTATTCTATTAGGATGTGTAATGTCAAGCATAACCAGAGGGTGTATTAGTTCATAGTCTTAAAAGTAAGAGTTGTTTATGTAGATGGAAAATTCAAGTCATTAATCAAAAATCATCAGGAACTTTGCACTGGTTTTTTTGTCTGAACATCTGTTTTCACGTGACAGTTCTTTCTGAAGCACCTACTTGCTCAGCTAAATATTCTGAAATCATCAGATGCAAGAAAGAAATACACAAAAAAGACTTTCTATAGGAACTTATATCACAGGCAGAAAAATATGCAGTCAAGCTAAAATTGTTTTTCAATGCAGTAGGTGTCAGTGGGAGAATAAATAGGAAAGAGCCAGTTCTTATTTCCAGAGGAGACCCTGTCTGAGGTTATGCAAGATTACAGTATAAATGCATTGGTCAGGGATGGCTAATAGGAATAAAAGTCAGGCAAACCATGGAACCAGATCAGTTTTAAGGTGTTCATGTTAATCTGAGCCGGTTCCAGAATTACCACGAGGCTTTGGCAAGCTTGCAACTACCTCAGCAGTTTCTGCAAGCTGATGAGCTGGGGCCTAGGTTAAGTTTTTTGTAAGTAGGTTGCCTTACTGAGACCTCATATAAAGGGATTTTATTACCTGTGGCTTTTTATCATGTCTCTAGACTGCATTGCCAAGGCTTTGACTTTGACCCAACAACTGTCTTGTTTAATTGTGGTCCTGAATTCTATGACTTGTACGCTATTGGTTTTTTTTTTTTTTTTTGCTTCCTGATGTTGCCCTGATAAGTGACTTACTTTACGTTCTGGAGTGATAAGATCTTTTTTATTTTCTTGACCTTGCTTTTGCTTACCTTATGGTGCCAGATGCTCTGTTGCCCTCCTGATGTTTCCAATACCCTCTACAGTGTGTCTTTCACAGACTACAGCCATGGTTGGAATGAAAAGATACAACCTGGTAAAATGTTGAATAGAAATTACTAGGCTAAAGATTGATTGTACCTGGTATTGATTAAGGAACCAGCAGTGGAAAGGACAAAATTCTTACTGGCTATTAGCCTCAGCTGAACCTTGACCACAATATCTAGTCTGAAACCAACTGTGGGGGTGGAAACTGGAGCTACCAGGGTGAAGATATGCTTAGGCCATGTGTTTTTTATTGACACCTGCTTGTTGGATGGGAGCGCTGAAAGTTTGAACCAGGTAAATGCTAGAAGCTTTCAAAAATTTTTCAATCAGTCAAACCATAAAACTCTTCAAAGTACCTGGTCTTGCACTATGTGAACTAAACCCACTGAACAAAATCAAGATTGGACTCTCGCCGATCGTGAGATGTTAAAGCTGAGACTCTCTGTGGAAATGCCACAGCCTGCTGGACAGCAAAACAGACTGTTAGCATAATGGTCTTTTCCGAAAATAATCTTTAAAATGTATGACAGCTAATGATTTTCCAGAAGCAATTCTCCAATTACTTCGGTGATGTTACTTATGACTGAAGTAGTCCATGTTTTGTAGATAATAGAATTTATTTGTCTGTGGGTTTATTCTCCATTTGTCTAAGTTAGAACCCGGAAACTTCATTGTCACATTAACTGTAGTTTAGGTGTTATTCACCAGAAATAATTCTTCTATTTGTAGCATGTTATCAAAGCAGGATTAAATCAAAGACACTAGAGCTAGAAGAGGTAATGTTTTGTTACACTTGTCCTTCCAAAAAGAATTCTTTCTAAGCTTTAAGGGCTAAGTTTAAACAGGAAGGGCCGATCACTGCTGCAAGTAAGAACCCAAATTCTTATAATGTTACTTGCTGATAAATTCATTCCCAAGAAAGAACTGGGAGATCTATGGAAAAAGCAAGGCCAGGAAACTCATTCCAAAGAGAGTAGGCTACCTCAGGCAAAATCCATCTTTTATTATTGATATTTTTAAATATCTCAATCTATTAAAAATACCCTGCTAATGCTATCCTACCGAGATATGTTAGATAAATACAAGTAGGTTAATTTGCAATTACACATTTTTTTCATGTGTCTACTCTTTGAAACAGCTGGCTACTTCTTCAATGTGATGTTTTCTGTCATTTTATTCTCTACTCGTGTATCTAAAGGTAAGCTGGAAGTGCAAATAACTTCTCTTATCATCTTGTCCTCATTTTTGAGCATGTCATACCTTTTTCTATATTATCTTATGGTATTAGTGGATCTATAAATGTCTTCTTGAAATGGTCCTGTTTATCACATTCTCAGGACTTCATATATAGAAATTACCCAATTAATGTGACTGAAGTACAACAACGTTGCAAAACTTTTCCTCTTTGTGACCTGACTATTTAAAGTGATAAAAACTGTGCAAATTGAAGAAATTAATTAAAAAGCTGTCTGACTCGACATTTGTGTGTCTTGTCATAATATTGAATGTAAGGTCATTTTTCAAAACATAATATTTTGGAAATCATAGATGCTTATTTTAGTCCTTTTATTACAAGCATTCAGCTGTACTATCCTGACACCGCCTTAGCCTTTTGAAATATATAAGTAGAGTTACCCAAATTTTTTTTACTACTATAGAGAGGAAAAAGATAATGGAATGAAAATGTAAGCCCTTCTTCTAGTCTTTATCTTGAAAATGACTGGACTTTAAAGTTGCAACTCAACAACCCTAATCTCCCCATTCTTTTTTACATTAAATAAAATTATTAGTAAGTAAAGAATGAGAGTAAAAGTAATTTTTTAATAGATGAAAGGATAATGAAGCTGGCAAAAGCTATCTAATATTAGCATTAGTGGGAGGACAATTGTTTTGATTGACACAAAGGAAATAGAACAAAGACCTTGTGAGAGGAAAAAATAAATAAAAAATCCCATGAGCCACTTAAAATGGACCCTGAAGTCAAGCTACCATAGTTAAGGACTGTAACAGACTCAAATGATACATGAAGTGGATGTTAGTGGGAATTCACAGAAAACCTTTGACAGGAATATAGCCTGAAATATTATGCATTCAAAATAAACCTTTTAGGAGTCACAGCAATCCTGCAGTACCTTATACCTATATCTGCATTTTGGCAGAAAGGTTAGTCAAACATTCATCAGAGGCAGAGATTGGAGACTGCTCATGAGCTTGTTTTCTTTTCATCTTCAGTGATATTGGAAATTCTAGAGGCATGTGGAAAAGTATCAAGTTGACACACACATGAAATATCTTTATTAAATGAGTGACTACAGAATCTGAAGTCCTCTCTGCAGGGAGAGGACAATATCCTGTAATTTTACAGTAATAGGCTGATAATTTTCACTCATGTAGTCTCTACCAAAGGCAGTGGGAGGAAAAACACATAACTGAAGCAAGAAAGGAAATATTTTGCCTTTTTTTTTTCTCTTGTCTAATTTGTTTTACCAGGTTCTTGATAGTGAAAATAAATCAAACACTTGTCTACCTGCCATGCTTGAAATGAATAAGTGAACACTGAACATTGTTTTGTGTATTTGTAGAGAGGTAGAGATGGGAACTTGGCAGCTGCAAGTTATGGCTGGAGGTTAAAGTTGAAACTCAGTGGCCATGTTGCTCCTTTAGTTCCATGCTTCAAAGAGAAAAGTCACGACCATACTATTTCTCTTATTTTCTCTTAAGCTAAAAGCTCTCTCGCTTTTCATGAACTGCAGCACTCTTGATTTTGCATAGCATGTGCCATAGTCTTCAAAATCCCAAGTTTGTTTTTCATACTTTATCAATGTATCCTTTTTATCCTTCATTTTGTCAATATTAAAAATATGCCACAGTTAGAGTCACAAAAAAAGACAATCATGGTCTGAGCTGCAATGCCACTGGTAATACAATGCATATACTAAATTAAAATGGATCTGGGTGTCATTAAAGTAGTCTAACATTTACATCTCACATAAGGCAATGGATTGTTGTTTCCTAAGTATAATAGGAAAAGGTTTAGTAAAAGATAATACTTTAGATGACCTAGGAGAAGAACAAATGCAAAAGAAATAATTACTGTCAGAACACCCATTCTAGTAATTAAAAAGTTAGTCTGAGAAACCATTCTGAAAAACCATGTGCATGACAGGACCATGGGCTGAAAAAAATGTCAGAGAAACCTGGGCAGTGGCCATGAAAGCATCTCTCGAGGAGATGCAAGAGTGCTTCTCCTCTGCATCGGAAATGATGTACAACATGTAAAACAGTTTCAAATATTTTCTTCTTTAATCAAAGTATTTGTACTAAAAAACCCAAAAAACAAACAAGAAAACCCCACCCCAAAACAGCTCTCAAAAACCAGACCACATTTTTTCCACTGTACTATAAACACAAATTACTTTGGAGTTTATATTAACATGTAACTCTGTGAAATGGAAATGAATTCGCAAAAGTAATAACCATGGAAGAGATCTATTAATTTAAGAGATGCCATAGAATATAAGAGCTATCTAGCATCCCTAAATTAAACAGACTTTTCAGAATAAAGTATATATATCTCAAATAGTTTCACACAATAAGAAAATGACATCAAATATTTATGTGATATATATAGTATACTTACTAATGAGAAGCATAGCCAGGATTATGCTGAAATGCTAAGAACTGTGGTTATTGCACCTGGAAAATTTTGTACTACAGAAATCAAAACTCTTGTAAGTTTTATTGGCTGAAAATGGATTTAAGATCAATTCTGAACCTGAAAAATAAAATAAGCTGAATATAGATTTTTGAATAATGAATCCTTCGGCTACACTTACTAGTTTATTTTTTTGATGACCTAATTAAAGTAACTGTATTGAATTCCAAGAATATATAATTAACTTATTGGATTTTTAGGAAATATGCAATCAAAACTGTGAAAACAAAATCATGAAGTTTAAAATGCCATATTTTTCTTCTTCATCCCCTTCCTTCTCAATGTCAGTTTTGCATCTGTCACCTGTGTTGTACCACCTGGAAGTTTTCAACTAATTTTTCTACCTTTACGCTAAAGTGTTGACATGCATCTGTTAAAATATTTATCAAGTTACTGGAACAAATATACCTACTACAGTTTGTGTATGAGATGAGCAAGAGTGCTGCACAAGAAATGCATTGGGTGGACACACACACAGGGTAACCTATTGTGACATGATTAAACTGAAGGATTTCATTAAATTTTTACTGAATCAAAACTTGTCTTAGTTTTCAAAGAACTGTGGGAAGAAAAACAGTTATCAAACTAACTTTCCTTGACTATGCTTTAGTAAAAATTATAAAGGCTCTGTGGGACTTCATAACAAAAGCAGCTTGTGGAGCTACAATAAAAAGAAATCTATGGTGTATCCAATATATCTAGACAGAGAAGATGACCTGATTTTCTCTACTAGATGACAGTGATTAATACTTGAAGCTCCTTGGAAAGCAATCTCACAGTGTGCTATAAAACCAAAAAGATGTACATATCGAAAATCACACAGAGCCCTGAGGTGCAAGATACTGAGAATGATGAAGTCTTCTTTCTTCCCTCGGAGACTGGGACCTCTAGCACCAGCTTTACATTCAGTCAACAGAATAAATCAAGTCACAAAAGAATAAGGAAGGGAGATGGAGCATCAGATTATGTGATCTTAATTTAAAACAGTTACTTTGGGACTCTGTCCACAGTGCAGAGGAGCCAATATTTTGTTCTGAAAGGTTTTAGGCATGAAGCAATGGAGGGCATTTTGCCTTGTTCGTGAAGTCAAGCCCGGGAGCAACTTTTGAGGCATATGTTACTTCTTTTTATGAAGTAGAGACACAATTCAACCTATAGATATCAGATGAGATAAAGTCCTCCTACAAATTTCTTTGTGCAGACACATTCTGTGAAAAACACAGATAGGAGTCTGGAACCAGTAAGCCCAGAAAAACTAGCCAGATACACTTGGACACACTGAAAGTAGAAATATCACATTATTTAAGAGATTTTTTTTTTTTTTTCAGAAAACAAACAAAAAAAGAAACTCATAGTAGTACTACAATTGTCCTTTATGCTGACCCATGTGTCTGAAATATGTCTTCTTTACAGCTATTCTGAACAGGGAATGACATCAAGCATCAACTGCAAAAGTCTGCTCTCTTGTGATTTCTAACTAGGTATACAAGGAGAAGCTAATATTCTACTTGCAGCCTTTGGTCTGTTTTTTGTATTTCAGTTAGAGTTGTCCTACTCTGTAACTTGGGGACATCATCTCCAACTTCTGTGTGTAATAGCAATCATCTGCAACTATAGAAGAAAGAAGACTAGAAGCAAATAGTAATCTGAATTCTGTGTCCCTGTTGAGAGAGCTCTAAGTGAGCAAGACGCAAGATAATTGCAAGTTTGAGGCATTTTTATAGCCGAAGTTTTGTTTAACTCATATTTGAGCATGTGCATCTAGGGGCAGAGTACAGAAGCTCAAGGAGAGCAAGACTACTCCTAAGGTTCTTACAGTAAGCAGCTTAGAATTTCAAAGAGAAAGTTTGGAAGACCTAGGTTTCGTTAATCCTCTCCCACTGTGCTGCTTCAGACAAGTGAGCTGAGAAAGGGACTCATGATTCACCCTTAACTCTTCAAAAGGAGGTTCTCTTTCCTACATCTCATAGTTCATGTAAGACTTCTGCTTTGAGGGCAGCTCTGCAATACTCATGAGAATGTGTTTTTACTCTTTATAAGAAAGAGATGATTGGCACAATGGCCGTAATAATTTTTAGCTTAAACCCATGGATAAGCATGAAAGAGCAGAGGTTACTTTTGAAGATTAGAAGTAGTGTGGTTGTTAAGTGCTACCATCAGTTAGTGTAATCGTCCTTTTCCTTAGACGGTGTTGGAACATTTTGGATAACAAAATTTAACGTCTTATTGTTCATCAGCTGGCCTTTGCAGAAACCTTCTCTTTGCAGCTTTGTTAAGCATGGGCAAACCAAACAGAACCTGTTGGATGTTTATAAGTGTAGGGCAATGCTACCTAGCAGCTACATTTAACGAGTGTTTGGTAATCTCATTGAAATTAGAACCATTCTAGGATGAAGGACACGGAATACTAGTATCTCTGGAATCAGTAGCAGAAATACTAAAAGGAACGAATACAATTATACAAACTAAGTGCTTGGTAAATAGGAAATAGTATCCTGTTCATGAATAACTGGACAAGTAGCCAATATATATGAGAGGGCTTGAATTATCTAGACTTTCAAAACAGCACAAGTTCTTTCTTCTGAAAGACTTTCATCCATCATTTAACTGAGTAGAACTGTGTGATTCATTATTTATTTGGAGATGATTTATAGATTTTACTGTGTTCATGGGATTTTGTTTGGTTGCTGACAGACCTGAATGGCAGGTGATCTAATATTTTCTCATGCGTATAAGGAATCAATAGAATCAGTTTTTAAAAAAAGACCCCAACCAGTGGACATCAGTTAAAATGAAGCCATAACATTCCTGGATCATCAGTTACTTAATTAGGTGCAGTTTTTTTCACTTTCTCTTGGGAATAAAAATCCAATCTATTGGTATCCATGTTATTCACAAAACTGGTTGGTTGGTTTGTTTGGTATTTTGGTAACTAAAAATAACAAACTACCTACAAACATACTCCCAAACTATATGATTTTGGGCTGCAATCAATAGAAAGTCTTTAAAATTTCAACAGTGATAACCAGGCTGGCTTTGGAGATCCTAGAATAAACAAACTTAAGCTGATGTTGTATGTACAAGCACTCAAGCCTCATTATTTTATTTTCATTTTAACAGTCATTTGCTGATTTTGCTGACTAGCAGTATTTAATGCAAATAGTGATCCACTATGATCTAAAGAAAGAGACAAACAGGTATCTCGATGGTTTGGTACTGTTATCACACAAGATAAATTTGAATTTTGAGGGCAAAGAATTTTAAGAAAAATTTCTTAATTCAGTATTTTTTTCTATCTTATAATTTCAAATTCTCAAACAAACATGTTATTTTAATTAAGGTCATGGAGTTTTGCATTAGAGATCTGTAGTTATATGTTACCCAAATGTTGGATATGGGAAAATGAGTGTGAATAAAATTTAATAAAATAACAAAAATTGGTTTTAATATGTTTTCTCTAGACTATATAATGTGTAGGATGAGATGCATTAGAACTATTCCTTAGTATAAAGTTAAATGACTAAATTTTACAGACCACATTTGCAAAATATATGTGTGAATGCTTAAAAAACACCAACTCTGAGTGGTTTGAAGATAATTAGGTGTTTAGTAGAACAATAGTTTGTACTATGAAACTCTTTCTTAAAAAAAGCAATTAATACTATGGAATGTTGAGTAATAAAATTGATTTCTCTGTTAATCTTGCTTCCAGTTGCAATGGAAATACTTTGAATTTTTGTGTCTGTGCTTAAAGTAACTGTATTGAAAATTCTAAAGGTACAGAGAACAGGTGTGAGTTAAAAAGAAAAAAAATAGACTTGGTGAACTTTCTTTTATTCTGAGAGAGAACTGCAGAGTGATCAGTCTACAGGTAGCTCAGTGTGAGCAGATGAACTAATTTTTTAGAAAGGAAATACAATATAGTAAGGGCTTATGTTTGGAAGTTAAAATCAGACTAATACAAAGTAGAATTGAAATATAAATATGATGAGGTAAATTTTAACTGTAAATTTTTGATTAAGTATGATTTTGGTGGATTCTACATCGCTGGAATTCTATAATTGAAGATGGGATGTTTCTCTGCTATACAGTATTTAGTCCAAAGAGGAATTTATTTCCATTACAGAAACTCTTCTGTTTACCTGTGTACTAAAAAAAATACTAATAGTTTCTTACAACTCTAAAGTGAAAGGTAGCGACTGAAACAGGACCAATAATTATTGAGTCCAGTTAAGCTTAAATAAATCCATATCAATATTTATAGACAATCTTGCTTTTTAACTTAGAGAGAACTTCTTGTACTATATTGTCCTGAACAGTTTTCAGTTATTATGTTGGTGCTAAGAACATAAAGAGAGAAAGAACAAAGGAGAGAAAGTTAGAAAAAGAAAGTAGTTAGTGTTTCCTGTGCCAACATTTTAAATACTTAAAAAATTTTACAGGAAGAAAGCAGGCTGATATTCATTACCTAGAAGAAAGCTCTTCATACAGACAGTTGTCACATATGGATTTAGTCATTACATTTGCTTTGACCCTTAGGTGTAAAAAACTGTCAACACAGACACAGAGAAAAAAGCTTTTAGGTGGACTTTTCTATGTTGAAAGATCTGTTAGAGTGCTTCTCAAGTACATTCTTAAGAAAAAAAATTAAATTACAAAAGAGCCTCCTGATTAAAAGAAAATGATTGTGCTGAGTCTTCTGAAGAAATTTGAGTGTATTAGTTTGCGAAACTGGCCAATTTCCAAGGAGCAGTTATCACAGTGGGAAAGGCTATAAGTTGTAACTATAATAATATCTCTCCAGGCATGATAAATGTATCCGTGATTGGACCAATTGGGATTTCATGGTCTGAAGAGTTATGAATTTGTCAGTTCTGTTCAATTGTTTCCAGCAAAGTGACTCCATCATATTGTTCATGTTATTTGAAAGAAAAAAAATAAAAATCAAAATGAAAGGGTTTAAAATTAGATTGTGTACTGACTCCAGGCAATCGGTCCTTGTCCAGAATCATTTTCCTGTCTCTAGATAGATTCCTGCTGTAATATTCGCAATCCATTTGTGGCTAGTCACAGCCCATTAGCCATCTGTTCCTCTATTAAACAACTTTCTTTTATAATGTAAGTATTTAATTTTAATAAACTCTATCTGCTAAGCATTTATCTTACACATAATAAGGAACCGTTTCAAACATGGTTATCGGGCCATGTAAAAGTAATAATTTTGTCGCAGACTTCCTTGGTTATAAAAGGAAAAGACACTATTAGAATAGCTTGAAAATTTGAAAGTATTTTAAATAGAGATTATTTTAAATAAGTACTACTTCTTTAAAGTGTGATATAAACAAGAAGGTCTGTATGCTGAAACATTTACCTAATTTTACCAGCACATGAAGCGAAAGTGAGCTGTGGAGTGTAGCTTTGATTTTACATAGTACAGCATGCAGCAAACATAAGATCTGCTCACAGCAATATTTATAAAACACTTCAAATATGAGATATAGATGTCTAGTGTGGTTTTAAGAATCCATTTACTTGTCTTGCTTGTTTAAGATGTTTTGGCAAATATAATGAAAAATATTAACCAACAGCCATGGAATTTTATCTATGAAGTTTAAAAAACATAGCATGTAAGAGGCAGAAAATAACAGAATAAGATTGCCAGAGTGACCTTCAGTTTCAAAATGTACACATAGGCATTGTGATAATTTTTAATTATCTAATCATAATTCATTTCTGACAAAATTCTGAATGAGACAGGACTCACATGTGCCAATCTGTAAGATTATGGAGTAGCACTTGGGCTTATAGTATTTGAATTTTCCAGCAGCAACAAAATTACTAAGTTTTGTGGGGGTGTTTTTGTTTGGTTAGTTTTTGTGTTTTGGTGTTTGTTTTTTTGGGATTTTTGGGGGTGTTTTGGTTTTTTTGGTTTTTTTGTGTGGTATACTGTTTTTTTTAAAATTTAGTTATGTAGTAATATAATAGAACTCACTTGGGCTATGATGACAGGAGATCCTACATATGATTTGGAATTTCAGTAAACAGAAGCTTAGCAGCTCTGGTCAGTTTATGGGGAGCTCTGTCCTATTTGACTGTCACCTTAGCTCAGACCCTGTTCCATTTTTATCAGTACTGAAATTTTCATCTGCTTACAAGTCATCTTGGAAAAAACAATGGTTGTCCTATTCTTCTATTCCTTTGTGTTTTGGTTTCCTTTTTTTTCTTTCTACTTACTTTTTTTTCTTTTCTCTTCATTTCTTTCACTTAATTTAAAGATGTTGTCCTGCAGCTGCCACTGCAGTTGGTCTGGTTAGCATAAATCTGAATATTGTTTTCACTCCAGGAACATGTTTTGCTTCCTGTTCTGAATTTAATAGGAAACAGTAAGGCTATAAAAATAAATGTTGTTACTGTGTTACGTATAAAATAATAAAATTTAGACTAATAAGACCTACTTTAAAGAAAAATAATTTGATTAAACTAAAACAATACCTAAAAGGATTGCTGTAGCAAGACAGAAGAATCAAGTCTTGTAGAGAGGACTGTGGAAACTGTGGCATTCATACTCCCTAGGAGGTTCTGAACATAAATGCGTTTTTAAAATTTGCTCTTGAAAGAGAAGAAAAACTTTCCGTGGGTTGAAATTCCAGAAGATTGTGTACTTAAAAATAAAAATATAGCCATATGGTTTCAAATATTTGGGCACATCTAGAAAAAGAAGTTTCTATAGCAAAATTTCCTGAGCGAATGAATCTTTTTCCACTCTCTCTGTGGCATGGAACTTATCCTTCTGTAACTTCTGAATTTGGGTATCCGGTTGTGATGAAACTGAACAAGGGATAAAGGTCTTGTTTCAGAACATTTTATTAAAGTAAAGGGCTGTCAGAAAAGAGAAGCTTCAACAAAGATGCTACTGAAAGAGCTTTGTCCTAGTTTCAACTGGGATAGGGTTAATTTTCTTCTCAGTAGCTGGTACACTGCTGTGTTTTGGATTTAGTATGAAAAATAATGTTGATAACACACTGATGGTTTTAGTTGCTGCTGAGCAGTGCTTAACCTAAATAAAGGACTTTTCAGTATCTCATGCTCTGCCAGAGAGGAGGTGCACAACAAACTGACCTGAACTAGTCAAAGGGACATTCTGTACCACAGGAGATCATGCCTAATATATAAACTGGAGTTAGCTGGAAGGGGCTGATTCTTGATCATCTGGGCATTGGTCAGTGGATAGTGAGCAATTGTGTTGTGGATCACTTGATAGTATTATCATTATATTTACCTTATTTCAGTTATTGAACTCTTCTTATCTCAACCCACAAGTTTTACTTTTTTACCTTAATTCTCCTCCCCATCTCACTGGAATGGGGAGGGAAGTGAGTGAGCTTACTAAATGACAAGCTTACTTATATGACAAGCTTTCTAAAAATTAAGTACTATGGAAGATTAACGGTATGTCACAGAGGAAGGCTTTCTTCATTTTTTGTGGCCCATGGAATTATTAAATTGATTTGACTTAATTTTTTTGCTTTTTATTGTGACCAGTTGCAACTTCAGAAAGCACAGAAATAAGATGAAATTTGAAGGAGCTATGCTCTCAGCTGTAAGACTGTTTAATGGTTTAGATTCTTTATCTTCTCAAATTTCATCTTGTGTATAACTGAACTTTCAGAACAAAATGTCAGTCATTTAATGCTGTATTTTATTTTTTTAAGCTCCTATAGGTGAGACAGTGAGACATTGGTGTAGTCTGATTTAAAGGTTTAATGGCAGCCAGAAAATTTTGAGTTAATACAAAACTAGAAGAAACCAATAATACATTGTTGTGAAAAGCACCATATGTGCAGAAACCATTCTCTCCATCCCTTGTTCCTGACCACATTGCATTGTGCTTTTGTGTTTATTAGAAGCTCATGTCAGACTCTTAGTCTTTCTTAATGTATAGAGTCTTGTGAATGTAAGACATTTTTCTTCCCAACTAGCTGCTCTGGTAAAAAGCACCTGTCTATTTTGGTGAGGAAGAATTTTGCACCAATTTCTCATTAAAGGAGAAAACACATTCCTAATGAAGTTTTGACATTTTAAAGTTATGATACTCTATCTTCAACACTGTATTCAAAAGACAGCATTTTATCACCTCTCAGCTATGTTGAGATCAAGCCAATACATGTAAGAAGGAACATTATGAAAAGAGATAAATATTGCAAACAATTTCAAGCAGAAGGTGAAATTGGATGAATTCCTGAGTACCCTACCAGCTCTCTTTTTCTTACTTTAGATTTTATTCCACCATTTTTAAGAGGGGAAAAAAGCTGAAAATGTGTGTATGTCTATATGCTTTTGTTTTCCTAGGCCAATGTAGGTAGTGTTGGAAAGTTCTACGTCGGACTCGGGCTGCACAAGCAGTTTGGAAACCTATCCCAAATCTGTAATTGAAGTACTATGCATTTGGAATTAAAATCTATAGCTGATCCTGAAACCCACTTCCTATAAAGATTTTGTTTCAGAAGAAAGATATTTTTGCAGTAAGACATAAAAATATGTCCCAGTACCAGTTAAAAAGAATGTTGGTTCCAGGTTAAATATAATCAGTTCTAAATAAAATATAAAATATATGGTTGTTTGTTGGGTTTTTTTTAAATATGTATTCAACAATAGCCCTTGACATAAAATATTTTAGACCACATTCTGAAAACTGATCATGTAGACATGCACTTATCACTGTCAGGACAGGGACTTCATCTTGAACATTCAATAGAAAAATGTTATGAACCAAATTCAGTTTTACTTGGGTTAATATTGATTTAAACATTTGCCATCTTCTTGCTTTCAGAGTTCCCCATTCACTTCAGAGATTATGATCAAAAAGTTCTCTCATCCTGAACGAAAGTACCGTTCATCTCATACAATATGAAGGGCCTCGGCAGGTGTAAATTGGCTTTGCTCCATTGAATTCAGTGAAACTGTGTCAGTTTTCCATGACTGGAAATGTGGCCATTTTAACTTACAGAATGGGTTAAGTTCAAAGAGGTCTTCAATCACAAGGTTTAATGAAGAAATATTCTTTCATCTGAATGTTGCCCTAATGCCAACCTTGGCTGTCCTTCCCTGAGCTCTATAGGCAGCATTAGTTTCACGATACAAGCAATGATCTTTTATTGCTTTATACAGTTGTTAACATCAGGTATTCAACAACTAAAATAAGAAGTGTTTTTTTTCTTCATTCATAGAATATTTATAAATGAAGTGGGGTTTGGGTTTTTTTGAAGATTGTTTAATAGACTTTTCTTGGTTGTTGCTATAGTAACACAGTGCAGTAATTGAACCTTAAAGGTGAAGTCCCATTTAGGTTGAAAGATAATGCACACAAAGAGACAGAATAGAGAAGTCTTTTTGCTAAATCATTTAGGGTCTGTTTAAGAAGGGTCATTAAAAGTGGCAAAATTCCTGATATTTTTTCCAGGTTCTATTTAAGCAAAACATGAAGGATAAAAACCTGTTCAATTTTTTTTTTCTCTCACCTGTTCAAGCAAAATGGAACACACATATTCTTTGACTCCAATACAGAATTTTAATTTTTTTATTTAAGCTGTAAATTCACTCCAAATTTGACTCCCCAAGAAAAAAGTCTGCTTTATCTGTAAGTATTGCTGTTCCAAATGGCTGCAGTTCCATGCAGAAATTTGTAGTAGAAACTTGTGCACAAGACCATGAAAGAAAGAACTGCATTGCATATATTGATGTTCAGAAGTTGTTTGACTTTAACATAGCTGGTAGCAGTGACAAGGCTTGAGCATCAGTTGTGGCTCAGCTAGGACACAGCTAGAATGAAAAAGTGTATATTTTCCAGGTTTGATATCTAAGGGTTGCATTGTGTATTATCACCAATATCAAAACCAGGTAGCTGGACTTTGAGACAAATTATATTGTCAGCTATTATACCCCATCCGAATTATTTTCATCTATACATCTAGGAAAATTTCATTGATATTAAGTTATTCCTGTGCAAACCATTAATTGGTCTCTTTCCATAAGCTCCAGTATATACAGTACCAAACAATACTAAACCACATTAAAGAAAACTTGGGGATAAAATATCAGAAAATTAAATGGAGCTTATTTACTGATATTTCACCTGCTTGAGTCATTGATGAGCTAGAAATTGCAAATTTGGTTTCATTTAGCTGTAGTTCAAAAGTGACGTTATGGATCTGGTGGTGTGCTAAAGGACATGACTGTATGGTACGTCTCATTTAGGAGGGCAGTCAGAGCAGTGGGTTTTCTATCCTTGCAAGCTATGTAACTAAAAATATGAATTCAGAGATATGTCAGGTCACAGCTGGAGGGAAGGACAGAGCAGAAATACCTTAAATGCTGCTAAAATTATGAGAAACATGAACTATGGAACATCAATTTATGTCACTCTGAACTTCTTTTTGCATTCAAGATTCAGTCATCCTCATTCAATAAGGAAACATGATGCTACAACTTGTAAAAATGGGAAATATACAGGTTCATCTAAGAGGAAAATCATAGCATTTTACTGCACTGTTTCACAGATTAAGAGTATGAGTGGAATCTCAGAAGAGGTTACAAGAAGAGAAAGGAATTAAAATACTTCTGCTGATATAAGAATTATCTGAAAATAATATTCTTAGGTTAAATCTTTATCATTCTACAAAGTTATTTTATACCATGAGTCCTGTACTTGAATAGGATTTTGAATTAATAGAAGATATGGGATTTTTAATAAGGCTGATGTAAAGGTGAAATGATGCATGCTGATTTTCAGCTACTTTGGAAACTCTTAAAATTTATCACTAATAACATGATAAAATCCTCTTTTTTTCTACAGCATGACAAAAATGATAATCTATTTAGCTTTGGAATTGGCTCTGATGGATGCTGCCAGCATACAGACAATATTTTCCTCTTCAAGAGAAAGGCTGTAGGTAATTTTGTGATTTTTCTGAGTTGTATTTTTTGGTTCCCAGCTTTCTTACAGGCTCCCTTTAGGTACTGGAAGGCTGCTATAAGATTTTCCTGGAGCCTTCTCTTCTCCAAACTGAACAACCCCTACTCTTTCAGCCTTTCCTCATAGGAGCAGTGTTCCATGCCTCTTACCATCTTCATTACCCTTCTCTGGATTTGCTTCAGCAGGTCCATGGCTTGATACCAATATCCATCAGGATATGGAGCTGTTGACCATGACCCTCTTAATAAGAACTAAGTTGCCAGAGTTATTTAGGTGCCTGTGTTTTATTCAGTCTGCTGGAAATCTTACGTAGTTCAAGAAGGAGAAATGCAAAGTTCTACACCTCAGGCAGCATAACTCCATGCAACTGTACAGACTGGAACTCGCTGGTGAGTTAGCAGCCCTGCTGAAAAGTACTGGAGTTTAAATTGAGTGTGAGCGAACTATGATCACTGAAGAAGACAGACTGCATACTGAAGCTGCATTACCGTGGCTAACAGATCCAAAGAAGTTATCTGTTTTTGTTCAGTGTTACTGAGGTTGCATATGCAATACTTCCTATGCCTTTTAATCTCCTAATTCAAAAAGTTGTTGAGAAATCCAAGAGGATCCAGTGGTGGAATATCAAGATAATCCAAACCAAGAAAACATTAACTGGGATAAGATGCTGAGAAGGCTGAGCTTGTTTAAACTGGTGCAGGTTTACTTAAGGTAATTGACAGCTGTGAAGAGCAGTTACAAAGGTCACAGACAAACCTTTCTCAGCAGCAACAGGAGAAGTGATGGGATGATGGCCATGAGTTGCAGCTTGGAATTAAATATTAGCATATTCAGATATCAGATATTATCCTTTACTAGCCAAGATGAAGGGGATAGGGGTGCATATATATATATATATGCATAACATCATGTCAGTTTACCGAGAGATGTCATAGCACCTCCTTGGAGATTTTCAAGACTTCAGTAGGCAAAACCATGGCTGATCTGACCTAGTGCTGTGCCTAGTTTCTCTTCAGGTAGAAATCAAACTAGGTGAGCTTCAAAGATCCTTTTCAGAGAAGCCTTTTATGACTCCGTGAGCTGCCTAAAGCTGGTGAACTGTATCTGAAAGGACAAAAATATCACAGTGGGGAAGTTGTCAGGAAGGTAAAAATGGCTGAGGATAGAGTAGCCTCTCCCTATGTCCTCCACCTACTTAAGTAGTACTAATCAGAGGAGTGTGTCCTTTTAACCAGACCAGAAGCAATGTGTATACAACTGGCTATTATTTCAATGTATATACTTTTAACTGATTGTTGGTTGGCTGTCGAGGGGTTTGCAGACTGCTGAGGCAAAGCACGAGGACTGAGTTTTGCCTGATACTCCCTTTGAGAAGGCACGCAGTTCATGTACACGTGCTACATGGCTTAGGAGAACATATATCATAGGTAATTTTACCCTCTTTCAATTTATTTTTTTTTAACTTGCCAATGGCTTTAAAATATATGTGAAAGATAGTGAGTGTATACTTGCATATTGCTTGTTGCAGTAATTTTCTTGCTGTGGGACAAGTAGCTTAATTTTACTGTAATTTTGCTTTTGAATTTTGAACTTCCTGTTGAGAAAGAGAAAAGGATGTGACTCTAAATTTCTACTTACCTGTAAATAAAATTGATTACATTTTTGTTGAGAAAAAAAACCCTCAAACTCTTGTAGGTTTTGTTTGCTATGTATCTTGTTAATCTAGGGCAGTCATTAACCAGGTTCGCTAGTTCAAGGAAAAACAGAATTTTTTTTTCTTCTTATACTCAGTCAGCTACAACAAAATGAAAATACAAGTTTTTCTGGCATTCACATCCCAGCTTCTCTCTGAAGGCTGAAGACAAATAAGTGAACAAAGGCTTTTTATCAGTGATTCTTTGGATGATATTTCCAATTGTACAATTAGTTTAAAATACTTTTAGCTTTTATTAGGTTGTATGTTTAATGTTTGGTGTAAAAAAACAAAGTCCTCTCAAGGATCAGATGACCAGAGACATTAGGAGGAATGTTTGTATCTTAGCCCTAAGGCTATCATGGGAGAATAGTCAGCCCCATTCACCAATGTGACCCATCAAGAGGGCTTCTTCAAAGAAACTTCTTTCCTGGAATGCCTTTAAGGCTGCATGGAATTACTGCTACAGGGCTATAGGAGTCAGTATGGGACAGAAAGAGATTTGAGGAGTGTGCAAAACTTACTATGGCATGTTTTGAATGGTGTGAATGTGGGAAACATTATTGAGTTCTTACATGAAGGAACAAAGGCAGGGAAAGGGATGGCTAAAAGTAGATCAAGAAAGAACAAGCACTTGAAAATAGATGGAAAGGAAAATATAAGGGCCAGTTGACTGTAAGCAGATATCTGGCCAGCACATTTATCCACTGTGATTGTGACTGTACTGTGTCATGTCTTCTTTTTAAACTTTACTCTTCTTTTTCTGCATGGAATATTCTAGGTGTGTGCAGCACTAGTGAGATAATGAGGAGATAGATGTGAGAGTCAGCTGCTGCAGGGCCCATAAATGCAAGACAGCTCCCAGAAAGACCAGGGGACATGAAGGTCAGCTATGGCAAAGATCACTGGTCTAGACAACCTACTGGAGATAATTGTTAAGGGAGAGCAGCGTGTGTATATGTGGATGTGTGTGTATGTGATGAGAAATCTGAGTACAATCAACAGCAGTGGGGCTGTAAATGTCAGATTATTGTATGTCCAGGTGCCAGCAGCTTGGGAGACTCGAGATATCTGGGTCAAGCTACTGGATAGACTTGAGTGTCTAAGGCCAGCTACTGGAGTGATCCATATTGTCTACTCACTTTTGTGCATATATTTTACTAGCTGACTTACTACTGAACAGATGGAGAGGAGGAACAGGACTGGCCCATCTGTGCTGTTCACATTTGTGGGAGTGCTACTCTTTTTTTTTTGGGTGCATTCTGGTAAGGTAATGTTCTCTGTGTCCCCAGCTGCATATGTACTTGTATCCACATATGTACAGTACATGGTGTGCATGTTTATGTGTATTTACTGTCAGCCTCACTGCTGGCCAAACCTGGGGACATGTAGCTGCAGCAGCATTGCATCTCTTAGTCTGTTGTATTTTTTTTGTAAGATTCAAGATGGCAAAGTAAAATTAAAATTCAAGTTTGAAATAAGTCAAAGTGAAAACAAAACAACAAAGTATTAGCTTATGAATGTTCAAAAAAAATTAAATACTAACCAAAGATGACTGGCAAAGTTTGAGAGTCCTGCAATTTTTAAGAGGAAAAAATTAATCCCAGAAGAATGAGAGGGAAAAAAAAAAAGAAGTCTATTTCCCCCAGATATACAGACTATTTGTGAACACCAGAAGAAGGGTAGAAAAAACACCTTTAAATATTATTGCATACTACATGAAAGGGAAATCTTAGAAGTAATTGCAGAATATTATTGTGAAATTATTTTGACAGTGTATGAACCAGCAGTACCAGAAAAAAACAATGGACTGATTATACCTTTCAGAATCCCTGGACAGATGAAAGTTCATGGTTAGAGACAGGAGAGCAGAGTATAGCTTATGTTCACAAAATACATGAGTGGTCCTTGATACCTTGTGGAAAGTTTAATAAGTAGTTTCAGCTGACTGGCTAGTTATGTAAAGATCCAGAAAGGAGTCAATGAAATTGTCTGTCAGACTACTGGGCAGTGAGGACCACAGACAGAGAATAATTCAAAATATATTACTGTTACTCAGATGTGGGCCTAATGGACGCAGTTTAAGTAAAAGGCTCCAAAATCTCACATTACAGTTTTTCCCATGCTTCTTCAAGTTCAGGTTCGATGACGTGCTTTTTATTATCTGGCAGATATTGGGAAGTGATTCTAGTTGCTGGTGCAGACTTTGGCAAATTCATCCTTTCTGTGTGAATCAATTTCAGACTGACACTTTTGCTTGGCAATAGCATACTTTGAGTGTTTGTTTTTAGAAATTCATAGATTTTTTGCACCTTCTCCATCAGCAGCCATGCTAATCAGGCAGTTGTGTTTCTATCTGTTAATGAAAATCTAAGAAAAGAGACAAACACTTCTCAGTTTTGACTTCCTTGACTCCTGAAGTCCCTTTCTTTCTCTGTCCAGCTCACTTAATTGACTTGGTCTCTTAGTTTTTCACCTTGTGATATGTAATTGAGAACCTGGGCTACATGGCCAATTCTACTTGATTTCTTGGTTGTTTTTTTTTCATGGACTGAAGTCACTACAGGGTCAACTTCTTAGCCTGTCCTTCTAGCAAGTATTAGATATCTATCAAAGTCATGATAAAAATATTGTCAAGGGCAATTTCAGAACAATCAGTTATTGCATCCTTCCAGGGATTTGACCATGTAATAAACTGGTGAGGAAATTCCATTAGTAATCTGGGAATTTAATGTCCCCTAATGTAGTTCCAGTATTAGTCTCTCTGATACCATAAGCACTTGCAGATCATATTTCAATCTGATTCTAAGATTCTGTAGCAGATTCCCACCACAGCACTAGCACATTATTCTTGATTATCCTTGTATAAAATGATATAGTCATATCTGTTACATCTATTATGCCTAATTTCTGTGTCATCTTATACATCATTAACACATAATGTTGACTCACTGCCTCTACCCTTTTACTGGCTTACCAGGCTAGAACAGTATCTTTCAATACCTCCCTTCTGTCACAATTATTTCTCAACATGATTTGTCATGAAAAGTTACTGTGAAATTCACGTGGAAAATTTTGTTCTATACACTTGACTCACAAAATCCCTATATAATGCTTCCAGTTACATTACTTAAATTTTACAATGTCTGCTATTGTTCTGTCAACTAGTGCAGAAATAAAGAGAAAGTGTTTGAAAACTGAACATTTTGCATAGGTGACTTTGATATTATTTACTGAAAGTAATTTTATTCATAAGTTTCAAGTTTAAAACACAAATCCACCTTGTTTCTCCAATTATACTGTTCATGAGGAATGTTAGCAATATTGTACTGGTAGTTAATGTAGCTGAAGGCAAGTGTATAAGTGTTTAGCTCAAGTATTAGATGTGAATATGATTTTGCTAATAGCAGAATTGTTTCTTATCCTGTTGAAGTTAATAGGAGAATTACATTGAATTTCTTTGGATCATGAGCAGACCTAAAATGTTGTCATACTTCTTAGAAAAATCCTGATTCATGTGTAGCACCATGTAATACTTTGTCTTTCCTTGTGCTGTTGCTTAGCCAGGGGCAATAGCTGTGCACTTACAACATTATTTCAATCAAAAGAGCAAGATCACTTTTTCTGGTTGTGTATACCTCTGGTAGAAGGAACTGCCCTGCATCTTTCTGTAACATCTGATTGCCTACAAACTAAATTAAACAGAGCTTATAAGACAGTCTTGGAGAATGAGAGGACTCTTAAAATTATAAGGGAAAGCCAGAGGAAAATATATGAGGTAATCTGCTACAGATTTGGAATTTACTGTAAATGTTTTACTGTGTTGTTAGTTTTGTACATTATTCTTCAAATACAAATTTCTTAAATGTCTGCATGATCACTCTTTCATAATGTAGCCATACTATATATATGAAATACATGTATGACATATTTCATTTTATTCACAAAATTTGAGATTTATATCCAGAAATATTCTGAGAAACAGAAAATTCTAATAAATTCTTATACAATCTATGATTCTCATACAATTTAAAATTCTGATTTCTATTTCTTAGTAGAACTTGCTGGAAACAGTATTTTAAAAAAGATTTTGTGCCTAAATGAAAAATAAATGTTGGAGGGAAAGAGGAGTAAGGTATTCTCAAATCTTCCATGGTATTCTACTGATTCTGGACAATGACGTAAACTTAGTTATCTTTCAGAGATAGTAGGCAGTACTGTGTTATGCAGTTCCTGTTTACCTATGGAGGCTAATGTTACAGAGGAGTCAACAAACCTTTCTACCAATTTGGTCATCAAATTGCATGCTTCTACAGTGTGTAAGGGTTTTGTTACAATGGTATTTGTAGCAATAAATAAGATTAAATTTTTTTGACCAGTTCTTCAAGTGAGTAAAAAAAATCATCACTCAAAAACAGTACTTTTAAACTAATTGCTGTGATTTAAGCTTGTATTATGGGTTACATTTTGAAAAGCATAGAACTGCATGATTTCAAGAAGGTCTGTGGGTACATAGCTGTTTCTCTCTTACTGAATCCTTATAATAGGATTTATAACTGTGAGTCATGATGGTGCCTTATAAAAAAGGTTTAATCATCACTAGAAATACTTGTGTTATCTGATTATACGGTGACACAGAAACCATAGTTTTAGGACAAAGAGCAGAAAAGAGGTAAGACCTGGTCAGGTCTGTTACAGTTTCTGGTGACTGACACTGCTTTACCCAGAAAGAGGTAGACATCTGCAGCCAGGGGGCATTCAGGCTTCGTGCAGCCATTTACCTAGATCTGAGCTGACCTGCACCGAGAAGGATAGGGTCAGAAGTCAGAAGCCTTCTTGTTCTGATTTGTAGAGCAGACAAAGTGGACCACTGCTGAAGACAGAGTAGACGGTATTTCCATCATCCAGCAAGGTCTAGCTGAGGTGTATTGGTGCTATATTGCAGTTCAAGGCCTGGGAACAGATTACTTGAAGCATGGCTCTAGATGAAACTGCAGCTTGTTGTGTGATCTTCCCAGCAACACAGAAGAGCAGTACTGGAGCAATTGAGTTTCAACCCATGAACAAAACCAGCACTTCCAGCTGAGGCCAGCACTTGATTGGTAATGCTCCTTTTCTGTTCAACTTCTCTGCACTCTTCACTACTGAGACTGTTTCCCCCATGAGAACAAGGGGAAGGAGGAATCTTGTGCCAAGAGGTAGTCCTCCTGCTTGGGACCAGTGGCAGTGTTGTTATGCTGCTCTATTCCAACAGTGCTGAGCAGATGAGCTGCTCTATGGGAGCTACAAGCGCAGTAGTGTGCTCCATCTCTTCCCTAGCACATAGCGCCAGTACTCATCACCTTTGCCTTACAGTTGAGACTTGAGTCTGCTTGAACAAGAACTGTCAATGAGCTTAAACTAACCTAGCTTAAGCTAACCTGTCTTCAAGGAAGCTTTTTCTACTTGGTACTTCTAGTCTGAGCAAAATGGGGCCATTTATGCAGGCTCTGATATGCAGGCTTAGTCTGTTGTCTGGTCAAGATAACTGTGAAGGTATCTTTTGCCAGCCGTTTAGGAACTCATGGACAAAAAAGGTATCCTGTTTGGAGTAAAAGACTGGAGAATTTTTCCTGAGGAATGGAAAGCTATGTGTTTCAGAACAGGCTTTCAGTCTGTGAAATGGGATTGTAATAATTGTGGATGTTAAAATGTTTGACAATGTTATGGTGCAAGAAAAGAATGCCACTAAGTGTGATGCACTCAGCACTAGAAGGAGGAGTAATGGGGAAAGAATTTAAATTTACATGACATAGGCGATCCTGTTTTGACACATAGTAAGAAGAAAATACAGTACTAAAGAGTCGTTCAGATCTATCACTAATAGATACTGCTCCAACTCAGCAGTTTAATTACAAATAGATGTTAAACAAGGGTATGAAGTGCAGGGACTCATGTTAAAAGTCACTTACTATCCCATTATTGCTTTGATTTTGTTTGTTCCTGTTTCTTTAAGACAGTCTATTAAAACCCTCTGGAAGGAAGTGGGAAATTGCTCTTCTTTTTGGAACTACTGAGCTTGCTCAAGGTGGAAAATACTTAAAAGATTAGAGAGTAAGGCTAGAGGATAAATTCCATTTACAGTTAGAAGCCTGCATCTCATGGATATTGAGAAATCTCTGCAGACTGGGAACTGAGAGCCAGCAACACTAAAGATAGCATAAGCTATCCCAAGTGGCTGCAACTTTGAAGAAGAATCCCTGAATTGACTGTGAGAAAGGTCTCAACTCCAAGGCTGCAGTATGGAGTACTTGTCAACCCTCCTCTGTTTCTCCACATTGCTTAGAGTTTTCTCTACTTAAAAGTTTAGAATTTTTGTTCAAATAATTTCTGGGGCTTTCATGTTTTAGAAAACTCTGTCTTCTGAGGGAGGTCCAGTCACAGTCATCAGTACCATGCAAACAGCCTAAGAGCCAGTTCTCAGTAAGATTGCTTGTGCTGCCTGTGCACATTGGTGTGGGTAAGCTTTGTTTTGTCATGAAGCACAAACTTGTTGGAGGCAATAAAGACGGAGCTCAGGCTTTTTGCCTCAGTTATAGACCAGTGCGTGATGTCTGAAACCAGAGTTCAGCTGAAGGAGGTTATGAGGAAAGAGACTGCAAGCAGGTAAAAAGGGTCTTTATCTGCCCTATTCACACACATTGCCTACATCTCTGTTATAGCTCTTCTGCTGTACGTGATCCCAGCGGAGCCATAACATGAAAAGTATTGATTTGGAAAATATGAAGGGTTAAAACACTCTTATGTTTCTCAAAAAACTGTCATCTGAAATAGACACATGGAGAGGAAAACCTGTAGAGTTCCTCAGGGATCACTGTTGGGACCAGTGCCATTTAACATCTTTGTCAGCGACATGGGCAGTTGGACTGAGCGCACCCTGAGCAAGTTTTCCAATGACATCAAGCTGTGTGGTTTGGTTGACATGCTGGAGGGAAGCGATGCCATGCAGAGGGACATTGACAGGCTTCAGAGTTGGCCCATGAAAGCCTTACGAGGTTCAACAAGGCCAAGTGCAAGGCCCCACACCTGGGTTGGGGTCTGGTCTTCACCATCAGAAAGAGGACATAGCAGGAAAGATCTTTGAATTAAATTGTTGCATTTTGAGCTTTTTTTTTTGCTCTCATACTGATGTTGCACTTACATTCTTTGAAAGATGTGCTATCACTTCTGAATGTGCTTTGTAGTGCAGATTAGATTTCTTATGATTCATACTATAGCATTAATTAAATTTTGACTAGTGCTATGTACTTTATGTATGAGGTTCCTCAAGCAAATTTCCCTAGGTTCTTCTATTCAATCATCTAATTTACAGTAAGCAAATTAGTTTCAATCAAAAAGATAGATAAGTCGTATAAATATTTGTTCCATCTCTTGTGTCTAGCTTAGTACATGGTGGGATTGCACATGCTTTAGTTGATTCAGGATTCATCCATTTGCTTAAGATCTTTCTGCGTATTTGTCAGACATTCTAGATTCTGGTTGCCACCATCAGTGGTGAAGTCCTGCACCCCTACATCACTTTTTAGTGAGCCTTATTTTTTAATTCATTTGCAATTGTTGTCAAAAATCCTGTGTCCTCTTAAGGCCTTATACATTAATGTGCTAACAAAGACAGTTCAATTTGATGTTTATTCTAGAACTTAGGTGTTTAAACAGTAGCTGCACTTATAGTAAGAAGCTGTTCAGCAAATACAGAATGTGAATTCAGATTTTTCCTTTCATACTCATGTAAATCCACGCATTATAAATGTATACTGTGGATTTTTGTCACTTTAATTTGACACGTAGCAGTGGTTTCCTTCTTATTTATTTTTATATGTAAGGTTTCATTACGAAAAGATTACCTGACACCTGGATACTTGGGGGTGCTCAAAAAAGTTCATTATGTATGCCTGGAATGTGACAGGCTTCAGTAAAAAACTTTCAAATCCTATACTTGCCCTTTAGAGAGAGTTACATCCTTAAGATCTAAGTCACAAATCATTGAAGTTAATTAGACCTCTAACTGCCCTGGTTTTCTAATAGCATTAAGCACTTAAATTACTTTGAAATCCACTCCTAACAATGACAAATTTCAGTCCAAAATACATAAGGCTCACTTTAGCAGAGAAATTTGGTTACAGAGAGTATTAGAGTCATTTGACTGAGAACAGTCATGTTATACTAAGTAGCTTTTAAACCCTGAAGCAAAGAAAATTAAGTTAGGTATAGAGTTTGTTACAAAATGGAGAGAGATGAAAATAAGGAGACGATGAGTAACAGGGAAAATTTGTAATGCTAAGAGATAATGTGGTTGTGACTATAATGAAAGACCTTTGATTTGGATCCTAAGTGCTGCATAAAAGCTATAGGAAAGCGTCCTGTGCCTGCAAACAAGTTGACCAGACTAGCAAATAAACTTGTTCCACATCCAGCTTTTGTGGTAAGACAGCAGACCTGTAGATCAAAGAAGTAAAGCTGAATTTTTTGTTATGCAAAATCAGACTGGTCATGAAACCAAATAATAATAATAATAATAAAAAAATCTCTTTTTACAATGTTCATTAATCTCATGTACTTAATTTTATTGCAGACTACAGACCTTGATTTCCCATGCAATATTCTGGGATGTCCTCTAGCTGATTTGCAAGCCTGAGAGTAATTGTATTTTAAGCAATATGGTAGGATAGAAGGAAAGACAGAATTCTTTTCTCCGGCAGGTCTACATTTTTGCAATTTCAAAGATAATTTTAATCCTTTACCTAATCACACTGTGTTCCCAAAAGCACAATATCAAGATAAAGTGATACAATGCTATTGCCAGCTTACAGCCACGAGGCAATTGTTGATGGTAGGTTAATTTCTAATGTCACCACCCTGAAAGGCTAAGGGGCACTCAGTCATTGTACATCTTGTTACTACATCTTGACCTGTAATTTTCGTGCATCTGGTATTGTATTGTTTCTAAACAGCAACCAGTTTTCATCACCTTGTAGAAACTCCAGATAGTGTGATTTCAGCACAGCTAAACAATGTTGTCAGCACAACTCAGTGTAATGTAACTGGTTTTTTAATTGTGATTTTTGTATTGACACTTTTCCAGCTACATCTCAAGCATGCATGCATAAGCAGTGAAATAAATTCTTTTCACAAGTTCCTGTCTCTGTGGGTTTATGAGATGTACAAGATAAATCAGCAGCTGTCTTTATTGAAAATAAAACTTAGGATTTGTATTATCAGTCTCGAGGTAGTGGAAAGTACCTGTGGTAGTGATATCTGGTAATTTCCAAAGCAAAAGATAAGTCTTTTGATGGGTGTATTTGCAATAAAAATTGGGGGCAATTTGGAATGATTATAGCTGTAAAAATAATATATATAATAATGGCCAGTCTTCGTGAGCGAAGATTTGGGAAAGGTCATTAACCCTTCGAGCCTGCGCAGTGGATTTTTTAGGTGAGACACAGCGTGCGCTGAACTGAGCCCACCCTTTAATCCTGAGGTTCATCTGCCGGGGCCGAGCAAGCTTGGACAGTGGCAGTGAGGTCCCCAGGACGTAGGTTTGTTTAGAGTGACCTTCTCTTAGATGGATTGCCTCACAGGGCTGACGAGCTCCATCTGCCCGGGGGGCTGGGAATCGAACCTGGGTCGCAGCGGTGAGAGTCCTGCACCCTAACCACTAGACCACCAGAGGCCCCAGCTGTAAAAATAGTCTCACAAAAAATAGTCATATTCTCCTTTTTAGCAAGATGTGCTTGATGCTACATATCTATTTGTCTTTGTGAAGGTTCATGAGAATTTTATATCAAGTCATATTGAATTTTGCAGTCATTTTTTATGGGTAACACCAATTTTTTTTTTCATGTTCATATTTGAGATTCCCAAGAATATCTATACAGTGTCAATCCACAGAAATCTAGCATCTCCAGAGCCACTTCAGTCCACATGGAGATGACAATGTGCAGATTAAGAAAGAGCAAGGAAATGCCAGGAGTAGCCTGCATAATTTTGGCAAGCAGAATTTACCTTCTTGATGGTCAGGCATCTCAGTCCTCATCAAGATAGCTGAGCATCAGGAGACTTTATTGGCTAAGGCAGTGGTGTCCCTGGGGTGCATATGGAGGGCTTTTCAACTGATTCTAATTTTTCATAGTCACGGAAATGCTGCTTCTTCAAACAGAAACTTTGAAAGAAAAGTGTGAAATGCAGTTTTAAAATTAAAAGATTTGCAATGCTGCAAAACATTTTGAGAGAATTTAGAAGGTTAAACTTTCATAAAAATAATTCTCCTTGCTTTATGCTTATTGTATGTATTACACTTACTGAGGCACTTGCCCTTAATATTCCATTTAGTTCAAGTCCTGATCTTGAAACTTTTTATCTAGTATAAATGTTCCTTAAAGCATTAAGAAAACCTGTTTTTAGAGTGTGTATCTTCATGTTTCAGTCTCTTCTCAACCTTTAAAGAAATACATTTTTATGCAAATTGAAAAAAAACTGCTCAAGGTAAAAGTTCAAGAGTATCTAATGTGTTTAAATATTGATGTATATTCTATTGCAATTTCTAAAATGTGTCTCTCCAGAGCTCTGAGGTGCATGCAGAAATCAATTTCAAAACACACAGAGAGTCTTATCTGAAAGGATGGAAAGAGAATCTTCAGAAGAACTATCAGACTGAGGAAGGCGTAGTCTCACTAGCTAATCGAGAAAGGTATAGTATGAGATATATATATATATATGCCCATTTGTATTTTCCTCTTGTAAACTTAAAATTGAAAATGGAAGGTCTTCATTACATTTGGCACAAGTAATAGAGCTGTATAGAAATTCACTGCTAAAGATAATGTATTTGCATTTATCCAGTATAATGCAGTATAATTAAACAGTTTTTTAGACCAATAAAATATTTTTTCTTAAAAGAATATTTTATATTGAGGGAAATTTAGTGAGGATAGTATGCCACAGTGTGAGCTTAACTCATTATCTCAACTCAGAAGGGAAGAATAGCTGTAAGACTGCAGCCATAAGGGTAATGTGGGGCTAGTCCCAGTGTCCTTGGGCATGTTGTCCCACAGAAGTCTTTCAGGGCTCAGTAAATAACTGGGATTTAGGGTGGAAACCTAATCTTTGCTCTGGAAATACTGTCTTCATCCAGAAATGAAAGCTAGGCAATAGTTATGGTGCCACTGTGCTCTGTTGATTTGACTTCCAAACTGTTGCCCTTATTGTTCTGGATCAGATGTTATGTTAAAATACATAGAATTCTTTTTCAAACTTACGGTTATGTATTTTTCAGTGCTATTAGCCATTTAAAATTTATAAAATATTTAATTAATCCCATGTACTGTTACCAGAATTTTAACAGAATTGGTTTGATACATGTTATTTTCTCTTGATATTGGGTGATATGCTGAAATAGGTTGAAGTTCACAGTTTCACTAGTGGTGAGTATCAGAGGAATATCCATGAATATATTTCTTTGTGATACATATTTATACAGTTCAGAGTCACTTCTCTGCATTAGTTTGATGATTGGCATATACATGTCAATGATGTCAAGCACAGTAATTTTTCCTTAACACTGTGTAACAACACTGTAGATCTCTCATTATGTGCCTTAAATGAGATAATGTGCACCTTATGTGAGGTTCCGGGTTTCCTGTGGCATAATATGCAAATTTGGGAAGTACATCTCAATCAGCCTGTCACTGTTGTTAGTTTCACTTTTTAAACCTCTGCGTTTGTGTCTATGATAGTAGATTAGAGTCAACAAGCATTTCTAGGCACTGGAAAATGACTGTCTGTTCCATCAAACTATTCGTATGTTCCTCAAATGTAAAATAGCTAATCCCAAACAACTTGGCACAGTTTCTCGTGGTTTACATCATCCCAAGGGCCATTCCCAGTGCTCAGCTTACTAAAGCAATACCTAGGGTGAAGAATAAGAGAATTTGATCACAATTTTTGAATAACATAGAACAAGCAAGCTACTCCATGCTACTTGTACTTAGGGAAAGTTTCTGAGCACACAAAATTAACTAGCATAGTATGGACATATTACTGAGAGTCTTCCTTATGCAAGAGATTGAAAGCGAAGGAATTCCTTATTCTGTCCAAACTATATATTCTAGAAGACATAAGATCTAAATGAGTGTCTTTTCGAACTTTTCCATTAGATAAATTGGACTAAAACTCTTGTATATTTCTACTGTTAAAATAAAAATGGTTCCTTTTAAGCAAACTGTCTCCAGAGCACAACAATAATAAGAACAGAGAATAAATAGACCACAAACATCATCAGATTCAAACCATACCACTCCTATGATATAATGAAGTCAGTTTGATGTTAAACCATGCTAATTGAATGGCATGAAATAATGTGATTTGGATCAGAAGAAAATGAAGTAAAAAATAGTCCTTGTGCTTTTTACTCACAGAAAGTATAAGGCTTAGAAGAAAATCAAAGCTTCCTCAGAACATTCTGAGCTTGTGAAAAGTGCATTTCTTACAAAATCATTCTGATTAGAAAGCTCCTGTCCAGCTCTTCCTTTGATGTGTATGTTCCAAATACTTGTCCAAATTAAATTCAGAGTCTTTCTGTAGTTAAGAGATTTTCAGGATATCAATAAAATATATTCATGCTGCAATATCTGAAGTTATTACTGTGAGAATAAGCTCTTTCTTTTTTCTTTAGGTAGGCTTCCTAGGATAAAAGTAAAGAGAAGATGATTTAAAGCCAAGATTACCATTAATATGTGTGTGTTTGTATGTGTATTTATCTACAAATCGTGTGTGTTAAATTATGTGTGTTTATATTAATTTAAAATAAGATATTTTAAATATCTAGGGGTTTTATCCCTTCCAATCAAAATGTAGCTCTTACCATGCAGTGATCTGAAAAGAAAAATAATTACAGATCTACTAAAAAAATATAATTCTTTAAAGATTATTTTTTTAGGCTCAGGAATAGAAAAATGCTTTATATCTGCATACATGTATAAATAATTGGATGCCAGTAGATGGTGCTCACTGTGTAGTATAGTCTCTGGGGTTAATAAGACCAACAAAATTTGTTGTTGTGCAGTGAAACCGGCGTCTGTGCAACTCTTTACAGCTACTCTGAACAGATGGTTGGAATGTTCTGTCTAATTTAGTGTGTAGTACTAGCTTGAATACAGATCCACATACCACATCAAGATTTTTGAGAGAGTCCTTTTGCTGGCAATAGGAAAAGATTTCTATTGCTCTTGTGGGTGACAGTTTGAAGTAAACATGGTGATACAACAAGTGAAGATATATTGGGAGGGATTCGAAGGAAAAAATATGTGAAGGGACACTCTTGAAACAGCAGACAAGTGAAGAAGAAAACAAAAGATACCAACAGTGGATTGAGGGCAGAAAAGAAAGTTTTAGGCAGGGGGTGTTACAAGATTGAAGGAAATAGCGATGGGAATGGGATAATAGCATTTGAATTAGAATAAATAGAGATGAGTATGGAGAAATAACATAGAAAACAGGAGCTATTTAAGAAAATTAATAGAGAAATATTGAGAAGGTAGATGTTGCAGAGAGAATAATGCATACAACGAAAAGAGTCAATATGAGAAAAGGCAACGTAGTGAAATGTGTATGTGTATTATTAAGGAATAAATATTGATTTTTTTTATTTCACATATACCAATACTACATTGGTATAGGGTTTGAACAAGAAGAGTGAGGTTTAAATGCCTAGTAATTCTTGTATTCAATGCACTGACTTATGCTCCCACTTAAAAATTTGGAAAAATTAAATTTCTCTGGTTATTCTGCTTGGAATGTCTTGGGGTAGGTCTATGTAGAACATTGCTTTCTCTCTGTCTCCTGGCAGACTGTTACATTTAGAGGCATATTGTAAATGTTACTTCTAGTCTCTGCATGGTAATTTGCTATGTGATGCCTCTAGTTGTGATTTTGGCTCCAAGGACACTGCCTGGTGTACCTCATCAGCAGTCTGGTGACTGGATTGTACCATGAGACATGATCTTGGATTGATACTGCCTACCTGACAGTAAGGTTGATTTTATACACGTCAGATGAAGACCTCTACCAATTCATTCAGAATGTCGCACTACATACTCATTTCATTTTTCTGTGGTGGAATTTTCTTCACAGGGGTAGGTGGGAGGGTAGCTATGGCCCCAGAGGACTTCAGTGAAGAAAGCTTCCACTGAGAATAGGGGAAGAATGAGTAAGGCCTTCTTTTTTTCTTCCAAGAGCTCACCAATAGATGGAGGCAGAGATCCTTCCCTAGACAATTCACAGCCAGTTTATGGTTCTCTGCTTTTCAGTCCTTCAGGGCTGAGGTCATGACATAAAAGCAGCAAAATATCTTTGCGTGGTGGAACAAGTGACGAAAGAGAAATGGGAACATGGAGAACAATATTACAAGAGATGAGAATGTCAAAGCTATTTGTTAGATTTGTGTACACTAGTGCAACTTCATGACTGTGGAGACTTAAAGAATTTCTATTTAAGACATCTTTTTTGTACCTAGAACCCTAAAATGTTCCCTGTTTACAAGATTAATAGTTAGAAGATAATTTAAAAAAAAAAAGTAAAAATTCAGAAATGGAATGTGGTTTTGTTTTAACAGCTGTTTCCATCCGTGTCCTGCTAATATGAAAGGAAATTAAAGAACTTATAAAAAGAAGTGTAACTAACCTGCAGAGCAAATCAAACTGTAAAATACCATTAGTATTGCTTATTAGAGATTCAGTTGTTAGAATATCTTTAAACTTACTTTATCTACCAACTCCTTATTTCTCTGCTCTTTGTGTAGATCTAGTAAGAATTACTAACATCTAAATCTAGTGAACACAGCTGATTATATACAAATTTACAACTGATATATAATTCAGTCCATTTAAGGTACATAATGGTGTTCAGCTTTAACATCCCCAAGGACCTTGATTGTAGAAACAGAATAATTCTACTCTGAACAGGGAAACAGTGTTCCAAAGATATAAGCTATGATTAGTCAAATTTGAGCTGTTTCTGCATCTTACTAATAATTCTTGTGTTACATTAGGAATTACATGTAAAATAATGCAATTTTTCTTTCATTCTGGTATTTATTTAGTCGACACCTTTAGATGACCGGGAATGCACAATTCTGTGCTTTTAGAGGTTTTACAAAATTATGCTGTATAAAGACGAGTTAGTATGCACATACCACACCAACGAAAGTAATGGTGTTTGTCTGCCTATAAGTGCATTGCATCTGTCTGGCAGCCCGTTGTAGATTGTGTTATTGTGTTTGGGACCTGGAACTAGGCAGCTGTTACAAACTGGGTGTGTGGTGTGAAGTTCCAGTATCTGGGCTGGAGAGAGTCTGAGCCCTGCTCCATCTCTGACTCAGTCTGTCTTTCCCAAGTGTGCCTCATTAAAAATTTAAGTACTCCCTTTGAAATCAATGGAACAATTCAAGCACTTAGTCAGGCATGTACTTTAAATAGATTGCTGAACTGGGACCATTCTGCACCCTCTAAAAGACTGTACACTCTTCAGGACAAGGGAAAATTAGTCTCACAGTTATTTTAAATATGACTCAGAAAATGATTAGATTTGCCTGCAACTGTCTTCTAGTGAAAATGAATGGTTTAAGCAGAATATGGAGAATCATCACTCACAGCACTGGAAAAACAAACATAAAAAAGTTTTCTCAGCTTGTTTTGACAATGTTACATTTGATTTGTGGTGCTATATCAATAAAGTTAAGGAAGTGAATTTTTATTCAGGTGTTGCTTGTTTGGAGTACTTGTATAGAGAGACTGAATTTCTGTTTACAAAGTGCTTGAAAGAAAACTAAGTAGTGACTCTTCACATTTCAGCTTTTAAAAGACAAATATAAAATTGTGCACCCTCTGTAAATCTAAACATCTGCTGATTTTCAGTACAACTTTTCTTTCCTAAAGAATATACGGTTCACTCTGTACTGAGCTCTGCTCTGATTTCTTGCAATGGGGACTTTATATTAAATGTTAACAGAGATAAAATTTGATATAATAAAAAACTTATGATGTTTTGACAACACAGTTACCTTGTTAGTAGAATAAATAAAACATAAACATAAATATAGTTTAAATTAGAATTCACTCCTATGTTGACTTAAACAAACCAATGATTTTTATCAAAGGTCCTTGACCACCCCTACCAAATGCAGCCTAGTGCACTATGCAACTGGAATATGGAGAGAGTAGCATAATGGGAAATATCTGAAATTAAAGATTAGTGTGGTCTTCCTGTATCTACTGGGCTCAAGGTACAGTCTCTGTTGTCTTGGAGTAGCAGAATTTACTTACTAGTCATGTATGCTTGAATTTTATGACTCTGAATTCACCTTCCTATTTCATTCCAGCTTCTGCAATTTTCTCATCCAGCAAATCAACCCACATTTGCAAAATCAATTGTAAAAAGGTCAGGTATTTTTTTATTTTTCTTTGGCAAACATTCTCTCTCTATTTACATCCTTTCACTTGGTAGCTAATGCTTCCCATTATACTACACAAATTTTTATTTATAAAATCCTTTTGACTTGTTGAACTGCTCCCATCTCTCTCCTTAATTGTTCAAATATAATTAAAGGTCTGGATAAAATGAATCACCTTTGCAAAAATTCACCCAGCTTTGTTGCCAAATTCATTGACTGAGTGAGAGAAAAATGCTATGTTGGCATACTTGATTTAAAAACAATTCCCAATATGGCTATGTGTAGTACTAATTTGAAACTCTGAAGAGTGATTAATTAATATGTATTGTTGTAAATCTTTTGTGATACGTTCCAATACTAAGTGTATGAGGCCAATGTATGTTCAGAGTATGTATCCTAGATGAGAGTAAATTATCAGTGGTCTTCCTGCATGGCCTTCTACAAGGAGGAGAAAATGGGATAGAAGCAGTAAATGTCTAGATGCTATTTTTTATTTTCATAGCAGTGACCAATCAGTGGCAGGAAAGAGTAAAGAGCGAAGATTGATAACCAATATGTCTGCATTGGGTCAAGTGGGACCTGAAGCTGCTGCAAAGTGGTATCTATAGCACTTCAATTAACTGATAAGAAAGGAAGGAGGGCGGATCAGGTAACATCTTCTTTGTTCCTGTGTGTGTCATTCTTTCTGCCCTCAGATGTCACCTGAGGAGGTTGTTCTGGCTGTGCCTGAAGTTTCTGCCGTGCCTTTCAGAGCATGAGTACAGTACTCAAATTTGGAAGAAGATTGGGGTGCCCCAGCTGTGCTGCCCAAGAAAAAGTAGGTGTCTGATGGCGTAATGGCATCGGCTCTGCCAATGATGGAGGTGGCTGAGACAGAACAAGCAAGGACAACTCAGCAACTTTAGCTGTTACAAAGGGTCTGTGTTACAGAAGGTCTGTGCTAGGGAACATGGAAATGTGGAAAAAGGAATAGGTGGGAGAAGAATCGAAAGGAAAGGAAATGATAACTTTAGAATAGTTAGGAGAGACAAAGCAGAAGAAAAACTGAAACTCAGAGATATGTAGTAAACAATGAGGGGAAGTTCTGGGAGAAATGGAGAGATTTTCTGCAGTGAGTGGTTGACATAGGGAACAGCTCTCTAGACAGTCAAAGGGACAAAAGGAGCAAGTTATTTGAGCATTCAAGTAGAAGGGGTTTGGAACATCACCTGACTCATCCTGCAGGATTATTAACCTGGTCGTAGTATCTCTTTCATCCCACCTCATCCTCTGCAAGAAATATAAAAATGGCAAGTGAAGAAAAGAAAGTGCCTTTCAAAAACACAGTTGTTTTCCTGAGGCAGTACAGTTACCCCCTCATCTGTTGCTGTGGTTCAGTCTAGCTCCCTACACTATATTCTGGCTGTCCCTAAAGCATTCTTCTTTCACAAACACAGATGATTGGACACTCATGCTTGATCACTCACACCTATGACAAAATTTCTAATGCTGATTTTGGTCCAGTTCATTATATTATCATCTACATATACCAATTTCCCTGGGGGTGTATATTTAGTATTATAATCATCTACAGTAACTCTAGGTTATATTTTCATACTATCAGTTATCATCAAGTTATTATTTAACCTTATAGTCTACTACAATTTCTACTTGAATCTTTTTGAACAATTAGATCTCAAAGAAATAACATTCAGTTTCTGGGGACTCTTCACTGCCACACTTTTTAGTGGATTTTTAACTTCATCTGACATCATTCTCACCCTTGTCTAGAAAAGAGAGCCTTTTGTTTTGTTTTCCTTTAAATGTGTACTTTTGTGTTCCAGTAATCAAGTCATTTTTCAGTTAATATTCAAATGTCTTCAGACCTGAGTGCAAAAGTTAACAGCAACCCTAATCCTTGAAATACCACTCACTGAAAAGTTCCCACTGAATTCAACTTAATCTTTAGCAGGATGTATATGCACAAGCTAGAAATTTGTAAACGTGCATGTCCAACCTGGTAAGCCAAGCCACAAGTAGCAAACACAACAATGTTTACAGGATGAATTAAAAAAAACCCAAGATCTTTCTATAAGAATGCTTATACAGAACAGGTTCAAAATAGAGCTCCAGCTTTCAGTAGGTTTACTAGATTTTTATTTATAAATGTGAACTAAAATATTTTAAATATCTCCACAACTTTTTACTTTTATTTTTTACTTACAGCTGTTTCTTTCACTTCTCCTATGCATAAACATATGACAAAAAACAAACATATGATTTGATAATTTTCTTCATTCTGACAGCTTCCTTAGAGGCTACATTAATCTTCTACCATTTTTATATTCACAAGCTAAAAGATGATTGTAGGAGGTGTTTTGACTGTGAAGAACATGCTCTCCCATCTGTGGCAGTATACAAAAGTGTCTTCTTATAGAAGGGTTGTTTAGGGTTCTTTCCGGATAGATTGATACCAAGATGTGTACATTTATTGGTGAAACATCCTAAAATGAGGAGAGATTGTAGCATAATTGCATATTTTCCACATCCTGCATAAGAGATACACTTCAATAGTACTCCACCTGCTCTTGGGTAGGTTTAGTTTCCTATGATGATTTCATCTGCAGCTTCTTTGTGAAAGGTTTCCATATAGAATATGACATTAAGCCCTAACATTTCTGCATTTCATTTATCTCTGTTACCCATTAGGAAAAAAGAGCTAGTATTTGCTCATCTTTACAGAGGTTAGATATGAGACAAACTAACCAAAGAAGAAAGATTCTTAGACTATTTAGCACTTATCTGAATCCAGTGATAATTCCATTTTCTATTTAAACAGTTAAGAATGATGTAGATAAAATAATGGATAATATGGAGGAGCAATAGAAAATAAAAGTCCCATATACTTTTTTGTAAGGGTTTTTCAAGTCATTTCAGGTTTTGTATACTTTTCTCCTTCTCAGAAAACAAGGAAAATGGCAGTATCTAGATATTGGGTTTTTTCAATAATGCTAGTCTAAATTGCTAATCCAACTGTACCAGAGGTGAAAAATAACATTTTATGAGCACTCCTTAAGGATTGTAAAAACTGGTGTAAGATAATTGATTCAAACTTGAACTTCTCATTTTTACATATTAGCCAATATCTGCATATTTGCAAAGGCAGAAACAATGAATGTTCTAGTGGTTTAATTTTTACAGAACAGAACTGAAGAAGGAACTTCAGGTTATTAACTGAAAATATTTGCTTCTGAGATGAGACTGAATCATGTATGACAGACTCTTCCATTGGTAGCAGAAAAAAAAATGTTGTAAGGATATAGCAACAAAGATAGCCCAGTAAAGGCTTGCAGAGAAAGTTAGATTAGAAATCTGTCACAATCTCAAACACTTTGTGCCTTTTTGGGTGCCAAAAAGGACTGTCTTGTTTAACCCCACCCAGCAACCAGCTACCACACAGTTGGTCACTCATTCCCCCACCAGTGGGACTGGGGAGATTATCTGAAGGGTAAAAGTAAGAGAACTCATGCTTTGAGACAAAGATAATGTAATAGAGAAAGCAAAAGCTGTGCACTCAAGCAAAGCAAGGAACTCATTCACCACTTCCCATGGGCAGGCGGGTTTTCAGCCATCCCTAGGAAAGCAGTCACGTGTAACTGTGATTTGGAGAAATAAACATTGTCACTACAAATAACTGCCTATCTCCTTCTTCTCCTCCTTTTATATACTGAGCATGATGTCATATGGTATGGAATATCCCTTTTTTCAGCTGGGGTCACCTGTCCCAGCTTTGTCTCCTCCCAGTTTTTCATGCACCCTCTTTCCTCAGTAGCGTGGCAGTATGAGAAGTAGAAATTACTTTGACTCTGTGTAAGCACTGATCAGCGATAGGAAAAACATCTCTATATTATCATCACTTTGTTCAGCACAAATCCAAAACACTGTGAAGAAAATCGGCTCTACCCCAGGCAAAACCAGCACATTTGTGACCACTGATTGTGGCACATCTTGCAGCAGTCAACATCAGTTCAGGCAATGCTCTCAAATTCTTCATGAATCTGTAGTTTTTTGAACCAAGATCTGTGTCCTGACTGGTAAGAGTGTTGCAGGGAGTGGAGCAAAGTGCAGTTCTGTTTTGTGTGGGTTTATGTGTAGACATATTTATCTTCTTTTTAGAACTGCCTCTTCCATTGCTAGTGCTGTTAGTGTTGCAGACTAGACTACCTTGACTTCATCACCATAAGAGAAAGTCACTTTCACTTGAAATTAATATCTACAGTTATTAGCAATTTTATCTATGATGACAAGCCTCTGGAGAGGCAAAAATTGTAAAGTCTTGCTGCTGTTGTAGATAATTTTATTCCATCAAAAATTAAGTATGCATATCTGCTACTTTATTCTCACATCTATGGAAATGCCTGAAAAAAAATTTCTCTAGAGCTAAAAACTCTTAGAATCGATGGAACAACAGATATCTTGCAGCCTGAGCTTGATGTTCCACCAAAGAGGGGCTTGATGGGAATTTGTAGCCCAAAGGGTTGCCACTCCTTCTGCAGATTGAGATGGATACATTTTAGAGCAGAGAGGTTTTTACTCACACAAAGAGACCAAGTCACAAATGAGATCGTAGATTCTGGTTATTTATTCAGGCTTTACAATCTGATTAAAAGCAAGATTGAAATCCTCAAGTAACTTTTATTACTGGTAGAGATGTATTGTTCTTGCTCTGAATTAAGTAAATCAGAGTGGGATTCTTACAGCATTCGTAGTGGTGAGAAAAAACCCAGCTCATTACAATTAGATGTATGTGTTATGTGTTTTGGGGTTTGACTGGGGGAAAGGAGGAGAATTGTTGTGAGGGAACTGACAATTTTTGAGTGATCAATTTTCATTATCACTAAGACAGTTGAAACAGATGATCCCAGTTTTCAGAAAAATCCGATCTATAAGATGGCAGAGAAAAAATTGTCAGTGGCACTTGATTTGGATAAATATCAGTATAAGCATACAAATAGAACTCACAGGCTTATATTTTGGGAGAACAGATCTATTTTAAAGTCAGTCACATGCACATGAATTAGTAAACAGGAGTTGTCAAGAGGTTTTTAAAGCCATAGAATTATTGTGCTTGGAAAAAAAATTAGTATTGTTACCCTGCTCAATCCATGAAACANAAAGTAGGAAAATATATTGTTGGGGAAAGCTGCAATTAACAGTGTTAAGTAAAAAAATTCACAATTTTTTTTTCTGAATTTTCATTTGACCAGCATTACACTGATGCATAATTTGATTTTACTATATGGCATTTTGAAGCCATATTAAGACAGAGGATACAAATCTTTTTTTTTACACAGCTTCATCTGGTTTTTACTTTTATTATACACACCTTATCCATTTTAGGAAACTGGAAGTTCAATGAAAGGTAGTCTAAAAATGTTTAAATATTTGCTTCTCCCTTGTTTTCAAAAAATATGAATGAAAAAGAAATCTCATGTTACTTGAGTCTACACTCTCCTGTATTTTTATTCCTGCAGCTCATGCTCTAAGATTCAATGAGTTTGAATTCAATCAGCATGTCATGGATATATAATGGACGATTTTCAAGGAAACTTTACTATTGTGAAGTGACAAAATGTTTTCTTTTGAAGTACAGGATGGCAAGTAAGAATTGTGGTAAAGATTAATCCTGTTTTTCCATACTGGTTGCTTTAATAGGTTCTATTTGGAAAGCTAAGAGGTATAAATCCAGAGGAAAGCATATGAGAGCTTCTGACAGTGCATAAATTATGGAGATTGTTATATAGAATAATCTTCCATTGAAGATTAGAGCAAGCAAAAGTTTGCCCAGTTTTATAGCCTTTAATATGGTCTATATAATCAGTTAGTTGTTTGTTTTGTTTTTCATTAGTTGTGATACAGTTGTATTTAGATTCCAAATGAGAGTAGGACCTTATTTTGCTATTTTGCACTTGAGCAAAATGTAGCTCATCATTGTCCCAAAAGTCTGCAGGCTAAATAGACCAACAAGAGGCTAGGAAGAAACTGGAGACACAGCTCTGAAGGTCACACAAGAAGTATCTTGCTAAAGACAGAATTCTGATGGGAATCAAGTATTGAAGAAAACAAAAAGAAAACTCCATCTCAAAAGCATAAATTGCTGGAATATAGGAAAATCTGGAAAAAGAAAGAAACATCAAAGGTCATTTTATGCATCCATGTATATGTCTACCTGATAAGCCTGCAAAATAGCATGAACTAATCTGATTTATAGTGTTATAAAAATGCAATAATTATTTGAAAACATAAACAATTGCATTTTTTTCCTAAAGAGGGGAGATTTTTAACAGTTTATGTTGCTGGTGTTATCTGGTTTTCTGGGTTAAGAATTTTATTCATTATTTCTTTTTAGTAAATATGGAGAGGGTTGGGGAAGAACTTGAAAAAAATGCAGGATACAGTACACTTACACAGTAAGGTTGAGCTCTGCAGTTAAAGGGAGAAAAGATCTTCTAATTTTTCAAAATATAAAGACACTGAAGTCTTCATTATGGCAAATGTATAAAAACGCATGCATTTGAACTGAAACAAAAATGGTGTATTTCTACTAGGCTTTCAAAAATCAACAAAGCAAAAGAGAAGTATATTTAGCATGACTAAAAAACTTTAAAAGAAATTACGTTAAACTTCACAGTAAAACTTCAAGTAGAACAGGATTTCCTGGTTTAGTCATGGTGCCCTGCCCAAGTCCAGATAGTCTTATCTAGTGACTAACCTAACTTAAGGTTAGTCATTAGTCAGATTTATAACTAAATTATTAACTGAGAAAAATTCAGAAGTGCTTTTAAATTCACTATTTCACACTTCATTGCAAACTCTAACTGGAGATGGAAAATCTTGGCAGGAAATCCAATGCAAACCATCCATTTTGCATGTCGCTGCATTTTATTAGTTCAAAAAGAAAATAAATGCAGGTTTGTTACAGGCCTGCAATGAGGAAATAACTATGATATAATTGTGGAGTAGAAGAGTAAAGTCAGGACACTGAATTTTAGTAAAGCAAACTTCCAGCTCTTCAAGGAGTCAGTCGCTGGACCCCCTAGAAAGTTGCCCTCAAGGACAAGGGAGCACAACTGAGTTGGCATATCTTTAAGGATGCCTTCAATAGAGCATAAGGATTTTTAATACTCAGGTGTAAGAAATCTGATGCTAAGTGAAAGAAATGCAGGAGACCATTATGTCTGAGTTGAGACCTGCTGGTCAAAATAAAGAGCAAGAAGGAAATGCACCAGCAGTGAAAGCAGGGACAGGTATCCTGGAAAGAGTATAGAGATACTGTACAGTTTAGTAGGGATAGGATCAGGAAGGCCAAGGTGCAGCTAGAGAAGAACTTGTCAAGAGATGCAAAGATTAACAAGAAGATCTTCTACAGGTATGTCAGCCAGAAATGGAAGGTCCAAGAAAGTATACATCACCATCACCATCATTTCCTCCACGCTAACCTTGGTCCCAATAAGCAAGCCTGTCAAATGGACAAGCAGAAGGATGAGGAGAAGGCTGATGTATCTTAACAAATTTCTTCCTCAGTCTTCAGGGGCAACCTCTCTTCCCACGCCTCTTGAGTGGGGGACTGTAAAATGGAAACTGGGGAAGCAAAGTCCCTCCCACTGTAAGAGAAGGTCAGATTCATGACCTCCTGAGGAACCCAAATGTACTTAAGTGTATGGGACCTGATGAGATGCATCCCAGAGTCCTGAAGGAATTGGCTGATGTATTTGCCAAGCCACTCTCCACTATATTTGAAAAGTCACTGCAGTTTGGTGAAGACCCTGGTGACTGGCAAAAGGGAAACATGGCACCCATCTTTAAAAAGGGTTGAAAGGACAACCCTGGAAATTACTGACCCCTCAGCCTCATCTCTGTGCCTGGGAAGATAAAGGAATAGAACCTTCTTGAAGCTATGCTAAGGCACATAGAGGACAGGACAGTAATTCAAAAGTCAGTACAGCTTCATCAAGGACAAGTTCTGCCTAACTAACTGTGGCAGTTTGGCCTAGGCCTTCCTTGGTGACCAGTTTGTAACCAAGGAAGGGTCCAGATTTACCCAGTATTCCCTACAATTTTTACGTAAGCTGGGCTGTAAGAAGAAAGGAGGAGAGGCCTTCGCTCTCTTTCCTTCCGGCGGCTTGGAGGTGCAGGTTCCCTGCTGTTGAGTCTGCCGTGTTGGGGAGCGAGGCCTGGTTTGGTCTTGCCGACCTTGGGAGGCGGAGGTTGCCGGCGATCGTTCCAGAGTGACTCTCGGTTGTCCCAAGGAGAGTAGTGAGATATTTCTTTGCTAACTCTTTTAGTTGTTAGATCTTGGGCTACTAATCGGGATATATTTATATATTGTTTTGGTTTTGTTCCTTTTCCCTTCCCTCTCCCCTTTCCCTTGTGAAATTGTATATATATTTCAATTGTATATACATGTAACACAAGTGTAAATATATATATATATATAAATATATATATATTGCTTTAACTGTCTCTCTTGTTTCGGTTTTTCTTGGTTGTTTTTCTCCCTCTTCTCCCTGAGGTTTGTGGGGGGGACTTCTTGTGGTAAGGTTTGGAGAGTTGGCAGGGGACCAGCTTCAAACCATATCACTAACCTATTGGCCTTCTCTGATGGAGTGACTGCATCAGTGGACAAGGGAAAGGCTACAGGTGTCATTTATCTGGACTTCTGTGAAGCCTTTGACACAGTACCACACAACATCATTCTCTCTGAATTGGATAGAGGTGGATTTGATGTGTGGACTGTTTGGTGGATAAGGAATTGGTTGGATGGTCACATCGAGAAGAAAGTGGTCAATAGCTAAAAGTCCACATGGAAAACAGTATCAAGTGATGTCCCTTGGGTTCCATATTGGGACCAACACTGTTTAACATATTTATCCCACAGAGATTGGGGATTAAGAGCATCCTCAGGAAGTTTGCATAGAATACCAAGACAAGTTGTGCAGTTGACAGGCCTGAGGAGCCCAAACAAACTAGAGAAGTATACCCATGGGAACCTCATGAGGTTCAACAAGGGCAAGTGCAAAGCGATGTACCTGGGTTGGGGCAACTGCCGGTATCAACAGAGACTGTGGGACCAAGGGAGTAAGAGCAGCCCTGCCAAGAAGAACTTGGAGGTGCTGGTGGATGAAAAGTTGGGCATGAGCCCAGCTCACAATCCAGAAAGGCAACCAAATCCTGGGCTGCATCAAAAGCAGCATGGCCAGCAGGTCGAGGGACGTGATTCTGCCCCTGTGCTCTGCTCTCCTGAGAACCCACCTGGAGTACTGCATCCAGCTTTGGGGTCCTCAGCACAGGAAAGCCATAGACCTGTTGGAATGAGTCCTCATGAGGGCCATTAAGATGATTAGAGGTCTGGAGCACCTTTCCTGTGAAGGCAGGCTGTGAGAGTTAGCATTATTCAGCCTGGAGAAGAGAAGGCTTTAGGAAGATCCTACTGAAACTTGAATGAGGACTACAAGAAAGATGAAGACAACCATTTTATCAGGGCCTGTTGTGATAGGACAAATAATAATGGTTTTAAACTAGAAGAGTTGGATGGATATAAGGAAAAATCTTTTTACGAGGGCAGCAAAACACTGGAAGAATTTGTCCAAAGAAACTGTGGATATCCCATCCCTGGAAACATTAAAGATTAGCTGGGTGAAACTCTAAGCAACCTGATATAGTTGAATATGTCCTTGCTCATTACATGGGGGTTGGACTAGACGACTTTTTAAGGTTCCTTCCAACCCAAACTTTTCTATCATGCTGTGATATCATCCCTGATCTCTGTTTTTTCCCTAATTTTCTTCCAGAAAAATACTTAACTGTTATATATGTCAAAATGACACTTGAAATGACAATGACAATTTGACAAATAAATGTCTTCTAAGCAGTAGTTATGTAGTATTAGTATGGAATAAAAACCTCAAGAATGAAGCCTAGCTGTGAAATATATCATGGTGTTTCAGCCTTGTAAAACACTGTATATCATTATATATTGGCAGTATGTTTTAAATATAACTTTCCAGGGAAAATAATCCACTTCTTTTCTGTGAAGTCTGGCTGATACTTTGCCTGCTATTTTTCCAACAGCATCATTCTCTTTTGGATAAAATGTGATTTCATTCTTAGCCTCTTCACATCACTTTCAGCTCCTGTGACAGAAGTTAGTTTAGTGCATAGTGTGTTTGTATGTACGGAATTGGTTGATACGCAAGAAAATTATGATTAATGGTGGTCTATAGCATGCTCTCTGGTCTCTAGCACGTCATTACTTGCTAACATACAGAGATATAACCCACTTCATCTTTCATTATGGTGTTTTAACACAGGCTACATAAATTCACATCAAAGCATAGAAACTGTGAAAGTTACTGTCATTTAGCAGATAACACTCATGTTAGTCTGTTATGACAAGATCTTCCATATCTTTCCTTGTTAATTCACTAGAGAATGAGAACACCTTTCAGCTTTACCACCTTAAGTCATAAACTCAAGTTGTGAAGTAATGAATTTGCTTAGGTTTTGATGTCTGCTATAACATTTATCATGCAATTACAACCTACTTTTTTTGAAAAGTGATTGGTATTTCCAAAGTCAATAATCACAGGTCTATTGAAGAGGAAATCATTCTAAAGGAATTTTGACTTATCTGAATGATTGTTGTGGAGAAACCATCCCAGTTTCTAGATTATTCTAGAAAGAATAATCCCTCTGACCATTTTTTGCAAATGAGTATTTTAGTTTGTTCAAAGAATTACCAGCAAAGCTATCAACAAAACCAGTTTTAATACTAAAGTGAAAGAGCAACAAAATTCATTGTCAAGGTTCACTCTATTTACTAGATGGTTAAAGTACATAGAGAAAATCAGACTACGATCTAAAATCAATCAATCTATCTAAAATGAAAATCAACCAAAAATTATCAGTGTGGAGGTTAGTGAGGGAAAAAGGATAAGGATGGGAAAGGGTAAGGATAAAAAGGAATAAGGGGTACTCTCTCATTGAAACTGCTGGTTGCCCAGTGTGGTGCAGAAGGGTTCCACAGAACTGCTGTTCATAGGGTTTGCAAGAGAGCTGGTTTTAGTCATAATAATTTTCCATCCTGGCTGCAATTTGGGCCAGTAACTTTCTTTGAAAGTTTGATAACAGAAATGTTCCACTTGGGTTGTTATTCAGGCAAGAAAAATAAGTTACCAAAGCTGTTTGTTAAGACAGAACTAGTTTCTAGGAAGAGGCAGAGTTTCTCATAAGCTCCAGAGGACCTTAGCCCAGGTGCCATTTGTCAAGGCTGAGGCCTAATGAGCATTTCTGAAATCATATTGTAGAACAAGGAAAGGAGATGGGAGAGTATGCATTACCATAACCATATTTGACAGCTGTCTTTTCTGTCCTAACAGAAATGGGGAACCTAGCAGAATGTGAACGTAATGTCACTAATGCAAAATTACAAGAAAAAACCCCAAGGTTCATTTTCATATGGAATATGTTCTTATCAGATTGCATCATCCATTCATACTTAAAATAAATTATACCGCATTGGAGAAAAAAAATATAATACTTCAAGATATATTACATAAGGTCTTGTAAAGATCCCAAATGAATCAGCATTAGCTCTTATAGAAGCAAATCAGCATATCCTTATAGTCACTGCCCAAATTCAACTACTGCTATCAAAACAAATCTATATTAATTTATTCAAGTGCTTACAGTAAGTTTAAACAGTTCACTGCAACTGTTTCCTTCTAAATCAGACCACTGAAATCAGAATGCTTCAAATTCTTACTGTTTCATACAAACCTAAATTAAGCCATATTTGAAAGAGTTAATTAAAAGGTAATAGTTTCAAACTTAAATCTTTCATTTAAATAACATTTTCATCAACTAACTTTTTTTCCACTAAAGATAGATGCTTTAGTTTTTTTCTTTCTATCTGCATTTCTTTCCTATCAACATTGCTAGATTATCCTGTTCAACTAGGAAGAATGTAACTGTGGAGTTTCCTTTCTTGCAATAATTTGTATAACAATTCTTTCAAATGTTTACACTTTTACACTTTAAGTTTCCTTTTTTCAGACTTTCCTTTGTTAAGAGTATTCAGTATTGAAAGAGTCAACATATTTCTGTATTTAATTAGTACTTCTAATATGCAATTAGATAGTGTATTCAAAATTGAACCACTATGTGGTTTGGAAAAATAGTTACCCTTTTATGTTCATATACTTTTTTTGTTCTCATTCTTGTAAATTTTTTTTTCTCCTTTTTGATTATCCACTATAATACTTTAAGGCACGTGTATAAACCATAAATATTTGGCTGCCCTCAGACCTAGCAATTGAAGGATAGGATAATATAAAAACGGAGTCCCTCTGTCCCAAGGGGCAGTGGTCTGTATAGAATTTTGGGCTGCATTCACAGCAGGAAAAGGGTTAGTCTGTCAGACTGAGGGTACCAGCAGAGAAAAAACTTGGTTTTAAATGGTCATCTGTTTATTCTTGTTTGCCAGAAGTACCTACATATTCTAGATATTAGCAAAGAATATTAGTTTTATGGTTATGCAAAAGAACTAAAGAGAAAAAAAAAAAAAGTTTGGACAGAACACCTGAATCAGTTTGCATGTATTAATGCTTTTAAATAGAAAACAGTTGTTGAATTTCATCTGCCGTCAAAATGCCTGGTCTTGAAATGTCCTTCTAGAGCTCTTCACATTCAGCCTTCATTTTTATGATCTTGAATGAAGTAATATGAGGTTTATCCCTCCCTATTCACCCAATTTTCTTTATCATTTTATGATTATTCTTGACTGCAGAACTTGGGAGGCATTCAGACCTTGCTTTGAGAAAACTGGCTTTTAATTCTTTTCTGCTGGTATCCTATCTTCAACTAGTTATTTATTCAAGGGATCACCTTTTCCTCATCCTGCAACAGCTTAGTATTTTTTAAAGATTTTTCCACCCTGTGGAAATTTTAGTTGACCAAACTCACCAAATTTGCTTGTTGCATGCTTGTTTACTTCTTAAAGGAACTAAAATACATCTGTAAGGCAGAAATGTCCTTTGTAAAAACAGTGTTTCTGCCCTAAAGCTCCTGGACAGCTCCTGCTTCTTCTGCATGCTGCCAGTGAATACTGAGAACAGTTCGTTTCTTTACCCACCTACATCACTACTTTGAGTTTGTTTCTTTGAAAGATTGACTAGTCTTAAAAGGGTTTTCCTCTGATTAAAAGACTTTGTCTCCCTACTGCCTTTTCTCTATACATTTCACTCTTTTCTGTTTGCCTGTGTTGTGGAGAAAGCAATGGATTTGCTGCATCTACATTCTCCATTCTCTTTTATGCCAATAGCAACGAATAACCCTCACAGAAAAGTAACAGGTAATTATATTCCTTATCTGACTGGAAGTTAACTAGTTCACAATGAAGTCCTTAAAGAAAAGGAGCAGTTACCTAAATGAGTTCTGTATTTTATTTCTTCTTGGTCAGGCTCCAATTATGAGTGTATGTCAGGTTTTCTGCAGCATCAAAGGAATACTGATACATTTAACAGTGTATTATCTATAAAGCAGCTGTCACAACAGTAAAGACAACCATTTTAAAATCTAGGTTTGTGTATGTTGATGTGAGTCATTAGTCTTTCAGTCCATTTTGTAGGGTTAGTAAGTATGACCTCAAGTTATCTTTATTGGTAAGACTGCTAATGTCCCTTATACTATCCCACCTCTCAAGAACTTCCACAGATGTTTCATTTAACTGCTGGCCTTGCTTTGTTCTTTGTTTGGTGCTCTTCCCATCTTAGTAGTTACGGGGAGGAGCTGGAGTTTCCGGGACTTCAGAGGTTTGGGTGGTACTTTCCATTGCCTGAATATACCTTTTATTCCCTGGTAATGTTCATAGTCAGTACTGAATAGTCAGTACTGAATAGTCAGTGCAACAAGCCAATCTTACTTTTTTTCCTTCTTAGTTGAGGAAATGTCAGTAACTACACACAGTGCTTGGAAAACAGTTGATCAGTCATGCTGTCTTCTGCAAAAGTGCACCTCAAGCTTGAGAAAGAACAGATAATTAACATGCATCTGTGAAAGCGTGTTATTCATTTTCACTGATCAAAAAAATATAAGTTGAATGGGTGAAGAAATTACAGAAAACGTATCCCAGGGTTCTTTTCTCCCTGACTCTCTCCCTTTTTGCATCAAATTTCGAGTACTATTTTTCTAAGTTCTAATTCTTTGTTTCATTAATATCATTTTTAGTAAGTACTAATTTGCTAAAAAAGATTACACAGAATATATAATCTCTACACATCATTGGGTAACTAGGGAGTTCTGATGTATTCTAGGACATCCTTAGGGAACTAAAAAAATGCCATAGAATTTCATGCAGAGAACATTATTATTAACACATTCATAATTTGGTCCCTCTTTGGTTTTAATCAGAACTGTATAGTTACTGTAGCATATTAAATTAAAATGACCTGGATACTTAACATTATACCATGATGGGAAGATATAATCAATTTCATTAAATAGATTTTTTTTTTTTATTCATTAAACAACTTTTTGTTTTCTTTTGCTAGTGTATTACTCCTTTATCAAATTTTCATCTAGATTTCAGGGATATCATTTCATTAATACACATTTTATTTGGAATAAAACCATTTTGTTTTATTCCAGGATAGGCTGTTCCTAAACAGGACCAGATATAATGGGATATGTAATAGCAGAAATGTTGCAGGTACCTTCAGGGCTCTACTTCTCTGAGTAAAGTATCTAGGACTTCCATTTACAGAACAGGTTGAATGAAACACGAATACTTGCATGACCATATGTACAAAAAAATTCTCCAAATTGCTCATAAGAAAAGGAGAATTTATAGCCAAAAAAAAGTTTGTCACAAGCAGCTATGGTACCCTAGAAACTGTTGCTTGCAGTCTCTGTGAATATTGGGTTGGGAAATTCCTAGGCTGTTTTGAGAAAAATAGGGCTGTGATTGTGACTGAACTGTTATTAAACATGGAACTCACGTGCATATCTTAATAGCTCAGTGTGCTTCCTCTGTAGCGAATACCAAGAACACTGCAACAGTGTCTCTGTCTTTTCCATCATGGTAGGAAGAAGAAAGAAAGAACATGAACTCCCCAGACATTAAATGGGAGAAGGAAAAAAACCCAATTGCTATAATATCTAGAAATTCAACTGACGTGAGTGGAGTATGGTGGCTGTAATGGAGATGGTGCCGGCAGTTCCAGGCAACTTTCAGAGTTTTTAATTTGGACATTCTTTCTGTTATGTTGATTTGCTGCTTGATTCAGTTCTATACCATTCTCTCCTTCAGGCTCCTTACATCAACATCCCTCCATTTTCCCTATTTGCTTTCTTTCTATGTTTTCATAGACTTTTTATTTATTCTTATTCAGTTATTTTCTCCCTTTCTGTTTTACCCTAACAAATTCCTTCTGTCCTCTGAAAATTTCACGTCAGGGAATAAACAAATGTGCACAGCTGCCAAAACAAACAAAAAAATAAATCACACACTTCTGTGAACCTGTCAGTCTTTGGCAAGACTTATTCATGTGACAGTAAAAACCAGGTGGTCGTATTTTTCTTCCAGTGGAAGTGGTGTTGTGCTATTGACAACTAAAACTTTGACAAATGGAAACTCAGTTCTTCTTTTTTTTCCCCCCACTTACAATAAAGTCATACATAATCATACCCTTTAAAGCACATTCTTGCTAAGACATATTGAATGGTTGGCAAGTGTGTTTTTTTCTTTTTTTTTTTGGTGGTGGCAGACTTAAGTTGATAAACAGTATCAACTACAAGAGTTAACATTCTCTACACAGTTTTGTTGCCTCCCAATACCTCCACTGCGGAGGTAGAATGGCAGTGGAAGACTGGCAAAAATTCCAACAATTTTTCTTCAAGTGCATCAGTTGCTGATAAAATCAAATGGGTAACTATTGGTTAAATTTCTTTGGTGGAGGTATTTGGCAGACTAAAAGGGAGAGAGAAGACACTTGTGTGTTGTAAGGCAACATTTTGACTTTGAATAGGTTCTACTGTTTTGGACCAGATTGAATCAGAGTGTTATTCAGTGACAGGAACAAACAGAGGTGGGCTGGGTTGGCTGGTGCGATGAAACAGTCTGACTTAGGGAACAGTCCTGAGCTCCCGGGTAAGTCCTATTAGATAAGCAGTGACAAGAGTGAATGATGTGGGGATAGTGAATTAGAAGTCAATCTTCCAGCAGCCTACACAGGTTAGACAGTAGCTATTCAAACTCTTTATTGGATATGGAAATACTAAACCTAGTGCTCATGTTATCATAGAATTGTAGAATATCCTGGGTTGGAAGGGCTCACAAGGGTCATCAAATTCAACTCCTAACTCTGCACAAGAATCACACCATGTGCCTGAGAGCATTGTCCAAACGCTTCTTGAACTCTGACAGGCTTGTGCCATGACCGATTCCCTGGGCCTGTTCCAGTGCTCTGTTTGAAGAACATTTGCCTAATATCCAACTAAACCTCCCCTGACACAGCTTCATACCGCTCCTTCAGGTCCTATCAGGTCACCAGAAAGACAAGATCAGTGCCTGCCCCTCCACTTCACCTCATGTAGACAGATATGAGGTCTCCCCTCAAGTCTCCTCTTTTCCAGGCTGAATAGACCAAGCGACCTCAGTCACTCCTCATACAACTTTCCCTCAAGGCCCTTCACCACCTTTGTAGCTCTCTTTTGAATGCTCTCTAACGGTTTAATATCTGCCTTGTATTGTGGTTCCCAAAACTGCACACAATATTAAAGATGAGGTCGCACCTGTGCAAAGCAGAGTGGGACAATCACCTCCCTCGACTGGTTGGCAATGCAGTGCCTGAGGCAGCCCAGGATACAGTTGGCCCTCCTGGCTGCCAGGACACTGCTGACTCATATTGAACCTGGTTCAAGGTTCGAAGGTTCTTAGTTATTACAGTAATAATAAAATCCTCTGAAGAGTACACTGCTTAGTGTTGCCAGCAAACTTGCTGAGCATTCACTCAATCCCGCTGTCCATGTTACCAACAAAGATGTTGAATATTATCGGCCCCAGTACTGATCCCTGAGGGACACCACTCATCACTGGTCTCTATGTGCAGAATGAGCCATTGACCACAACTCTTTGCATGTACTCAGCCATCCAGTTTTATATCCACTGAGTAGCCCATCTATCAAATCCATGTCTCTCCAATTTAGAGACAAGGATGCCGTGTGGAACAGTGTCAAATGCTTTGCATAAGTCCAGGTAGATGATGTCAGTTACTCTGCCCCATTCACCAATGCTGTTATAGAAGGTCATCAAATTTGTAGGCATGATTTGCTCTTGGTAAAGCCATGTTGGCTGTTACCACTTGTCAGAGACTGAAATGGTTAATGGCTTAAACATTGTTAAGATCATCAAAAGACTTTTGTAAGAAACAGCTGCTCACCCAGCAGAGCCTACCCCTCCCTGAATATGGCTACCTAGAAAGGACCTTCAGATAAGATAAGGAGGTGCTAATGTCCAGCTATCCCAGGTGCAGAAGGATGTGCATACCTGAAGCTACAAACTGGATTTCCAGATAAGGGAAGAGGCTGATAATAGGCAAATCCTCTGAGGTGGGATAATCCTTCTTATCACACCGATGTTCTCCCTTACATGATGACTGTTGTGAAGACCCCTCTGGGGAGCACTGAAGACATTAAAACTGCCTGCCCCAGGGGAGGTACTAGCTGTTTCCACCTGAGCCTGAGTGTATATAACTTGTGAAAACTTTTGAGTTTTCCCCCAGGCACAACAGATCAAGACCATCACTTCGACAGGACTGGGACCACCACTTCAACTAACATTGAAGCTGCAACTACGAAGTTTCATTGCTTGATCCAGTTGGTGGTGACTATATATATCTCTCTACTTTTGTCCCTTCTTTCTCTTTCTCTCTTTTTATGCCTTAATATTGCTGTATTACTATAGATGATAACAACCAAATGGCTACATACCTGTTTTCCTTTGAAAAAAATTTTTCTAAAATAAACCCTACACATATATGTTTACAAACACCGATCATTCAGTGACTTTTCACTTTAATATACCCCAAGGGATTTATTAACAAAAACCTGGGTTACCTTCGTCTTCCCGGGCAGGTCATAACACCAATCAATTTTTTGTTTTTCATGTGCCTTAGCACAGTTTCCAAGAGAATCTGCTTCATGCTATTGTTTGGCTCAGAGGTGAGTCTGTAGTTCCCTGGGTCAACCACTTTCTCCATTTTAAAAATGGGGGTTATATTTCTCTTTTTCTTGTCATCTGGAACTTCACTTGACTGACATGATTTTTCAAAAATTATGGATTTGAAAGTGGCTTAGCAACTTTGTGTGCCAGCTCCCTCAGGACTCTTAGATAAATCTTATCAGGTCTCATGGATTTGTACATATTCAGGTTCCTTAGATGGTCTCAAATCCTTAGATGGCTTAGGGTCATAATGAGGAAGGATTGAGAGCCATTATCTTTCACTTGCATGAGATAGAAGTTTGTTTTGGAGACTGTACTCCTGCACTTCTTTTAGTCTTTAATATTACTTCCATGAATATTAGAGGCAATCTGAGACAAAACTTACAGAAAATGTTGTGAAGGCTAGTCCAAAATTAACTTTGAAAAAGTAACATGCAAAACAACTCAGTGACAGGTAGCAGTTAATTTGCTATTCAATTACAAGTTGCACTTAAGATTTACTGTGGAACCAGGAAAGTAAAATTTCTGTTTCTTAGTTTTTCTTGTTCCAAAAAGTAGTGATGATAACGTTCAATGTTTTCAGGTATATATTTTAAAAGAGGTGAGGGTCACTGGAGTGAAGAGAGAAATAACAAAGGAGATAGGCATACGAAGTAAATGCTCTTACTGGGGGAAAAAATAAGGAAAAAAGTTGTCTCCATGACATAACAGAGAAAGTATTCTGAGATGAATCTTCATTTGATTTAAGACAACGAAGTTTCATAGGGTTTATTGGTCTGGATCGATTTATCCTTGTTGATGTGAATAATAAAGTATATTTTTGCCTGACTAGATTTTTATGTTTCAAATGGTACTTCACTGTAAGAACTAATATCTCTAGAAAGCTGCAAATTTTATTTAGAAACAAACTAGTGAAAACAGGATCTTTATTGTCAGAGAACTAATACCTTCTGATGGCATCTTAGTATTCTGAATAACTCCTCAGCTGAGCCTCACTTTGTTATAATAAGTTAAGACTTACTATTAAGTATAAGTTGGTGCACGCAAATAATTAAAAGTGTTTGCCGTAATCTGAGAGCCAGACACACAGCATGCTGCCTCAAGGGCTAAACATGTATGCACATTTTTTATACATGTAAACACTTAAGTATTTATTTTACATATCTATAAATATTCACATTTGTGTATCCCTGTATAGAAGTTCTTATTTATTTAACTAAACAAAATAAGTATGAAAAAGTGTGAAAAAATCTAAAGGTAATTCTTTGTAAAAGACATATCTTAATAGTTCTATCCCTTCCTCTTGATTTGAGTCCCATCTTCTAATCATCTCATTTATAAGCCTTTAAATTATGATTATGATAGTTGACAGCAAGTAAATCAGTTTTTCTTAAACTTATATATATGTGTCAATCAGAACTCCAGGAGATACAATAATTTAACTCAAAATCATCATGAAACTTGTAATAGAAAGCAGCCTTGACTATGGTGATGCATGATGACTAATGAATAGTAGGTCTAGAAATCTGAAAATATAAACACAAAATATACTTTTTTTTTTTAACCTTAATCTTAAAAGGAAATAAACAACAACATTCTTTCAATATTTAGTGATGTTCTTTTTACAAGGCTTTCAAGTTTTCAAAAGCTTTCAGATTCTCAGTTTAGGGTTTCTAACCGTTAATTATGTATCTGAACAATGGTTTGAGTTCTCCTCTCTCCACCAAGTTGAGCAGCTAATGTATCTCACGGTGTTCAGTGGGTGGACACTCAGACTGCCATTATATATACACCTAAATATGATTGATAGTAACCCATTTTTACAGGTCATGTGTTGAAGTAACTAGTTTTGCTTTTGTTTCTATTTATGCACAGTTCTGTTTACTGGTTTAATTCAGAAGTCACTCAAGAGACTCTCCCTGACTTTCAGTATTTCTAGAAAGCTTAACTCTTTCCAGTGCTGAATTAACAGTGACTGCTGGTGCTCAGCAGGTCACAGAATCACACAATTGCAGAATATTCTGAGTTGGAAGGGACCCACAAGTCCATAATTGAGTCCAACTCTTAAGTCAATGGCCCGTACAGGGGATTGAACTCGTGACTTTGGCTTTTTTAGCACCAAATTTTAACCAACCAAGGTCCAAGAGCTGAATCCAAGGGCTACAGTATTTGACTTTATTCAAATACATGTAGGTATTTAACGAGTCCTGTTTTTTTGAGCACAAATTGTGGCAAAACAGATATTTGTCCCTTTGTATATCTGTAAATGAATCTGCAAGTAAGATTCTTCCATGTGAGGGAACTCAAGAAGTTATGAGAGTGATGAACCTGACTTTCACCTTTCCAAAATATTTTAAAGTAGTTAAATAGGAATCTGCATCGTGAGTAGAAAAAAATAATCTAGATTTGATGGAAATAAGAAAAAAAGAGAGTAGATTTACCTGACTTTCAGTGTTGCATTTAATTATTAGCTGAATTTCATTTAAAATAAGAGGACAACATTTCGGGATGCAGTTTGCATTCACTGGCAATATTTTCAGAACTGGTGGAAGAAATATTCTATCCTGAGAGTCACCTAGAGGGTCACCTAGAGGAGACAGGGAGGTTACTAAAGAGTAGGCTTTGATATAATTGGCAGCTTCCCAATAAACCTTTTCATTTACTTATCCAATAATCGTCTAATTTTAATATCTTCTTGTTTTGATCTTTACAGAAATATTTGTTTGGATTCTTTGACCCTTTAGTAAACTAAAGAACCAATCTTTGAGTTAGGCATTTGAACTCAAGAGGTGTGAGCCAATTTTCATTAAGAATTAGTAGGCACAAACCTTCAGTCATTACTGAAAACAAACCTGAATTTGCTGATGTTGTGGGTTAACCCTGATGTCCACGCATTAGGCCGGGGTGGACTAGAGGATGGGGAAAGAGAGTTACAGTCTGTCTGCAGCGACCCTTCTGCTCCTTACCCCTCACATTTCTTGCTGTGTTCTGTCAGGATTGACAACAGGTCTGTCGGAAGGAAGACAGAGCTAAACAAGTCACCGTAAGTCTGTAAATGATGAATCATCATGGTGTGATGCAGGGCAGCCAGTTGTGATGTATGCTTATGAAAAAACACCAATAGTAGTTTAACATGTATATTATGCCAAGGGCTATAAGAGTCAGTGTTCTGTCACAATAAAAGTTCTTTCCTCTTCTGTCTTGTTGCTTGGAACTAGACTGCCAGTGTATTTCTTTTTATTGACCACTGCAACATCGACAGTGCTCCAATATGGACACTCCACAAGTTGTAATTCTTTCTTGAAGTATCCAGAAGTTCCATTATGGTGTTCTTCATGGGCTGCAAGATGGATATCTATTCCACTGTGGTCAACTACGTGGGTTGCAGGGAAATAAATTGCACCAGCAAGGGCTGCAAGGAAATCTCTGATATGTCATCTGGAGCAACTTCTCACCATCCTTGTCAGACTTTGTTGCTTGCAGGATTGTTTCTCACACTTTCCTGCTTCTCTTCTCTGTTTCTTAGATATGCTATGCCAAAGGAACCACATACATGGCTGACATCCTCAGCTTTGTCCTGTGATGGATCCATTGTGCAGAAGGCCGAAACTAGCTGTGTCTGAGACAAGATTACTCCTGATTTCCTCCCCAAAAAAACCACCACTGTAGCCCCCATGTTGCCCAAAATCTTACCACCTTCACACAGTACAGGTGGCATTTCAGAGATGTATTTAGTTTTTTGGGTTTTTACAGCCATTAAAAATTGGATATGCAAAATCTTTAATCATAGCATCATAGAATGGTCTGGGTTGTTAAAGATCAACTAGTTCTAACCCTCCTGCCACAGCCAAGGACACCTTCCACTAGACCAGGTGGTTCAGAGCCCCATCCAACCTGGGCTCGAACACTTTCAGGAATGGGGCATCCATAACTTCTCTGAGGAAACTGTTTCAGTACCCTCACAGTATTTCTTCCTCATATTTAATCTAAACCTACCCACATTCAGTTCAAAACAGTTCCCCCTTGATCTATCACTATATGCCCTTGTGAAAAGTCCCTTTCCAGCTCTCTTGCAGGTCCTCTTCAGGTACTGAAAGATTGCTATAACGTCTCCCCAGATCCTACTCTTCTCCAGGCTGAACAACCTCAACACTATGACTGTCCTCATAGGAGATGTGCTCCAGCCCTCTAATTATCTTTGTGGCCTTCCTTGCTGAAGCAAGTCCATGTCCCACTTATGCTGGGGACCCCAGAGCTGGATGCAGCACTCCAGGTGGGGTCTCAAGAGAGCAGAGTAGAGGGACAGAATCACCTCCCTCTCCTTGCTCACCGCACTGCTTTTGATGCAGCCAAGCACACAGTTGGCTTTCTGGGCTGCCAGTACACATTACTGGCTCATCAACCAACACCCACGAGTCCTTCTCCTCAGGGCTTCTCTCACTCTATTCTCTGCCCAGCTTGTATTTGTGCTTGGAATATCTCCAACCCAAGTGCAGCACCTTGCACTGGCCTCATTGAACTTCATGAGGTTCACATGGACCCAACTCTGAAGCCTGCCAAGGTCCCTCTGGATGGCATCCCTTCCCTCCACCATGTAAACCGGACCACTCAGCTTGGTGTCACTGGCAAACTTGCCCTCAATCCCACTGTCCGTGTTGCTGAGGAGGATGTCAAATAGCGTTGGTCCCAATATTGATCCCTGAGGAACAATTACTTCAAATTGCATAGAATTATGATAAGGGGAAGAACTTTGGGTGCATTCTCAGTCTCGTCCTTACCCGCATTAAGTGAGCACAGTTTTCTTAAACTGAGTGGAAGTCTATCAGTTTATGCTTTTCTACAGATGTGTTCAGGGCTTTCAGAGTTGGTCCAGTTTGCCCACAAGCACTTTTCCCAATATCCAAAATTATGAAAACCTGTTTAAAAGTAAGAATCAGCTTCTCCTTTTTGAGCATTTCAGATGATAAAAAAGTTGAGCAACTAACTCAGAGTTGCTAGGATATGTACTTGATATATGGGAAAGTCTGATACAAGCTCTAGCTCTAAAAGCAGCAAGAAGCTGCTACAATGCCATGGGCTATTTTGTAATGTATGTCTTTCCTTTGTTTTAGTAGCTGTTCTACTTTTATTAAAGATATATATTTGTGTATGTATATAATCAAATAAAAGGAGAGACATATTTTGACAGGGTGTTTAGAGAATTTGCACGTTTCCATTCTCTGCTATAATTTTTGGGTACAATCTGTAAAATGTATTTTATTTTCTTCTTAATCATGCATAGTGATTTTACATAAATTCTAAGGAAAAAGAATGTCTTGAGACTGAGGAAAAATCATTCTATTGGATTTTGTTAATTTAGTACCAAAAAAAAAAATGGAAAATGGTTGGAGCATTCTAAATAGAGAATGACAATTTTAATGTTTGTAATTGTCAGAGACTTTTCCAGGCTGTTGACAGCAATATAGACTGCTTTGATGTAAGGTCACTATTAAAAATACAGTTGTTGGAAGCATTTGGAAATGATTAGATGGTTACCAGGATTTTAAGCCTAAATGAAGGAGAAGATATAATAACAAGATGAATTATCCTGAGAAAGGATTTCTGCCTAAGCTGAAATCATTAAACTATGAAACCTACCTTTTCAAGGTCCTTCATTGTAATCCATTATCTTTCATTCCCCTTTGTACGACAAAATTGTCAGTTTGATGATATATTACACATAACAATGTCATTACATTGGCATAACATGAGAACTGGGACCCATTTGAACTTTTAAAAACTTCTAATCCCTAAAAAAAATTATGAACTGAAGACATTTCAGATATAAAAAAATGAGTCACTTGTAAGAAACATAGGGTTCTCCATACGTTTTGGAGAATTACACTTTTCTGAGCCATTTTCTTTTTCCTTTTTTTTTTTTCCCTGATGCATATCATAAACTTACTAGGAAATATAGTCCACAGATGTCCATAGGCTTCTTGTCCTTATGTTTATTGAAATACTAAGTCCTACTGTAGATAACAACTCAAATCTCATCAGATCCTCATTAAATATGCTGGAACCAAAATAAGAACTTTGCCATAATTTTGATTAGAAAAATTGTTGACTGGCCTTCTAATTGTTATTTAAATTTTTTTCTTACCTTAAAACTTTTTTTGGTCACTCTTTCTTACTTGATGAACTGTTTTGATTCTTTCTTTACAAGACTGGAAGTCTGATTTCAAGCAGCTTAAATCTTAGTCAAAATTATTTTTCTTGTAATGTACAGATATAAAAACCCACTTAAAATATTAAAATAGTAATATTAAAAATGCGGTATGGTCTTTCTTCTGTATAGTGATGATCCAGTTGTTGAAAGCATGATGCATTTTGAAACTTCGATGGATATTCAGGGACAAGTATGGTCAGCTTTTGTTTGTACTTGTAGAAATCATACTGTTCTCTCAAAACACACTTTATGTCATTTTATCTGCATTGTTCTTTCCCAGTGTCTGATTTTTGAGTATTCAGAGGGAGATATAGCAAACAGGAAATAGTAGACTAAGGGACTGGGGGTAATTTGAGACCAGATGCATGAAGCTTCATCGTTTCCAGCCTGCTTAGCACTTGAATTTGCAAGCACAACTTCTGAAATGTTGAAGAGTGTAACAATAGTGCCTTCTGGTCAGTCAATACTTTGGATCTAACCATTTGCAGCAATGGAAGATGCCTATCTTGAATTTTCTAGGCATGTTTCACTACTGAAACAGATCCAATTCAGGCAAAATATAGCTTCCAAAGCAAGGAAGGTTTATCTCTTCCTACTGTTAGTGAGGAAGGAATTTTGTGGATCAGCTTCAGGAAGAAGACAGGTTAAGCTCCTCCTCTGAATTGCTTTCCGGAGCAGTATCTGCAACAACAATATCTTGTCTTTGAAGTCATCCTGGATGCTCTCTGAGATTTGAAAGGCTGAGGTTGCTAATCAGTTTTTTGCATGTTTTGAAAGCTGCAGAACTTCTTTGAAGGTTTCTGGTTGCATGCAGTGGGCTGTTTTGGGACAACATTTGAATGTGTTGTGTAGCTTCTACCACATTTATTCTCTTGTGAAAAGAGGTGGTTGATGTGTGTCAGAACACTGGCCAATTACATGTTAACATTTAGGCATTTTGGATTATAGCAGATTGAAAATTGAATGTGAAGATGGACATACAATAGATATTTTTTGAAGGTCTTCTGCAGCTAGAATTCTGATGCAGACAGTGTGCCTATTTCTCTTACATACTACTTGTTAATGAAGCATTCTGCAGATATGTCCTGTACTAGAACACGAACGTCATTGACCACTCTATCAGGAAATGTGTGCTATCTCTGCACATTATAATAATGTGACAAAAATGAAAGGCAATTCTGTTCCAAATAGTTATGACTGTACCACATACTAGGTTTGGGGTTTATTTTTTAGTTTTTAATCCTAGAATTTTTTCTCTGCAGTGTATTGTAAAGTTCAGCAGACACCAGGAAAATTCATATTTTTATTCTCTTGGTTTTATGAATAAATATAAAATGTGTATTCATTTCGCATCTAGTATTTTAAAGCTTCTCACAGATTTGCATGGTGATTCAGCTCAGTTTTACCATTTTGCTGAATTAGCGTAGTTGGTAAGGAAATAGCACTTGTTTCAATCAAACCCCATAGTCTTTCAAATTTCCAGATCTACTTGAAGTAACTGTAATATGTGTGCAAAAAAGAGACAATGAGTGACTTGATGGATGCCTTCGGCTTTGAAATTTTTTACCTGTTAGGTGTTAGAATAGCTGCAACCTACTCCACCTATAGGATGTTTTTTTTCAGAAATACATCTGTGGGGAAACCATATTCTATGTATTCTTTTCTAATGTTTTTGCTTACATGTGACTGTTTCACAGTTAGCAGCCCATTTGGCAATGTGTGTGGTATGTACTCCCAAATTTTACTTTTCTTGGAAAGGACATCTGCAAAAGATTGGCTAAAGGTATTAATTTTCCCTTGAGGAGGGATGATCATAGTATCACACTGCTTTTTAGCATGCACTTTGTGCTGATACATTGCTGACTTCACAGTTCAAGGGATATGTCCTCTTTGTGAACAGATGCTCCAGATGATAGCCCGAAGTAAAAGGAAGCCTTATCAGAGTAGTTATTATAGAAATAACTGCACTATATCAAATATTTCTTTCATTCCATACTTGAAATTAATAATGTTATCCAAATTATATTTTTTTAGGATTAAGTATTTTAAGGCTAGACAGCAAAGTACAAAAATCTTTTTTCTTCAAATACCTGCACAAATCTATTAACCCCTGTGGATTCTTTTTGATTGTAAATGTTGGTACATACAGAGAAGAAAGGTATGTAGAAGGAAAAATAGTCTGTGGAATATTATGGAGGAAAATGTTCCAAAAGAACAACAGGTCGCATGAGTTTGACTGAACAGGAAGGTTACTTCCTAGTGTTGAGACACTAATAAAATCGTTCCATAGAGTTTTGCAGGGGTCTAAACTTAATTTCTGTTTTCTTAAGAGCAAAAAGTAAATAAATCTTATATAAGTAAAGCCAGTAATTTCTATGTATAATCCAAATCTTAAATGACTAATCAAAGAACATTCGTTGCTTCAAATTTGTTACAGAGAAACAAAGAAAAAGCAAATGAACAAAACCTTCTGTACTGTAGAGGATATCAGTAATAGTAATAGAGTAAAATTATCAAACACGGACTTCTTCATATCTAACCCTTTCTTTGCACCTATGTTCACCCTTCCACTGCCCCTTGGGTTCTTACAGTTGACAGCTTCAATTGGACATGGAAGTTTTCAGGATCCTGTTAATGATAATTGCCTCCTCCTCACTGTAGGAGCTGCTTATTTTTATGTGCTTACTAACACACATTGCAAATTTTGCTCTTTCTTTGCAGGTCTGAAAGTCCGCTCAGTTAAAGCTGAATTTACTGCATAGGAAGCATGTTGTATATACTGGATACTTGTTCTCCTTGCTACCTTTAGCTGGTTTTGTCCAGCTCCACATCTGCAGTCCTTTAACTGTCTGTAGTTGAGTTGTTTATGGTTCTGGGCTCTCTAGAGTCAACTCTGTGTCTCTTCTCTTAGCATCTCATGCCAGTGCTCCTCTACATTGCAACCAAAGTCCCTGCTTTTTAAAGCCTCTTCTGTCATACCAGGCTTCTATATCTCTACATTACATCATTATGCTACAGCCACGAATATTTTGTTCTACACAGAATAACTGCTTGTTACAACAGTATGTACAGGACTACAATTATACAATACATGTTAACCATAGCCACCTGGTCAGGTTGTTATAGCTAAACAAGCTAAAACAAAGTTCCAGGCAGGTCAAGAAAATTTCAAAGTAATCCTGGCAGTTTTGAGGCCTTGCAACACCAGCACAAAACTTATAGCCTATTCCTAGCAATACTGTATTTAGTGAACTACAAGGTTACATTGCCTTCTCTGTAGGGGAGTTGGAGAGGAAGAATGCAGTTTCTGAATTCCAGCAAAGGATTTACAGGTTCTTCTTTTTATATACTGAAGAGACAGAACTCTTTTACACATTTTTAAAGTCTATGGGTTGTTTTAGTTAGTTAGTTAGTTTGTTTTTCTGAAGTATAGGCATTTCCTGAAGTTCTTTTGCTGGGATAATATAAACTCAGTACCAACCAGGTTTCTTTCCTTAGCAATGGCGTTCATATACCTTATTTGCCTTCTGATCAAGATGACTCTTGAATTTATTAAACTGTTATTTGTTAGTATATTTTGCCTGTGAAACACTCTTCTGACATATTTTATGTACCATACAAGTCATAATAATGATTACTTATCTAAAACATCTTAGAAATAAGGCAAAAACTACAAATTTTTTCTTTTAAAGCATGTAATTGACTAATCTCTATTTATAAGCCTGTATATTTACTCTTATGGAAGTTTTAGTATTTGAATTATTGAAAAGCAGACACCATTTGAAACTTCTGTAATTAACATGAAATCTTTTTGCAGTGTACACACCAAATCATAACATTTTCCAGTATTCTCCAAGTACCATATATATAAGACACATGCATGTGTTTCTTATATTTGGCAATTATTCATGTAGAGCTGTAATGATCCTGAAGATGAAAGGTTGTATTATAATTTTCAAACTTAATAATCAGTATTGAAAATTCACTGTTTTGCTTGTAATTCAACCCATAAGATTAAGAACAGCTTTAGTACTCTTGGTCATCTCTGTCTCTGTAAAAACAAGGTTTAGCCAGAATAATTACTGCAAGGGGAAAATGTTGTCGGGCCCAAATAGAAGAGATGGGCCTTTAGAGAGATAGAAATAGTCCATTGTTTATGCTTTCAAGTTTATCTGAAAACATATGCTGTTATTAGATCCTTAAAGACTAGACTTTGTACTTTAAAGCATAGCATTGAGGATATGAGTTATTCTATGAGTTAGGAGGAGAAAAATACCTTAATCTTGCAAGCTTATCTAGATTGCAGTACAGTGATGTGTAACCTGCTGATGCAGACCAATTGTCTCTGTAACAGACCTTCTATACCCACCTAGGTCCTTAAATTGGTTTAAGTCTCTGAACTGGGGTTTGAGGTGAAAAAAAGTAAACCAACTAAAATATATATATATATATACTTATATAGAAGATATTTCCTTTTATTTTACTATCATCTAAGAATAGAAGGGTGATTTATATTTTCCTCAAAAAATAAATTTGGCTTTGGAAAATTTCTAAGTGCAGCATGAGAACATACACATCTTGATAGTAGATAAAACAGAATATTGTCTTGTTTATAGCCACTACCTTCCTTTGTATTGTGGTATATAAATATATGGAGCAGATTTATACTGGTGAATAGTGGATGCTGTCCCAGTGTGATGGAAAACAGTAATTTGATGTGGAAGGACACAAGTTCAGAGAACTGGAACCAGTAAACCTAACTTCCAAGGGATTACTGTACTTTTAATAGAGATATCCACAGCTCTGTGACATTCACCAAATATGCTATCCCTGCAGCAAATAAAAGCAGAGTCTGGGAGAGTTGAGGGAGCCCCCTACATTCAGCACTGGCGAGGCTGCACCTCGAATCTTGAGTTCAGTTTTGTGTCCTCAGGACAAGACGGACATTGAGGCCCAGAGAAGGGCAACACAGCTGGTGAAGGATCTAGACCACAAGTCCTATGAAGAGCAGCTAAGGGATATGGGGATGTTCAGCCTGGAGTAAAAGAGGCTTGGGGGACCTTATTGTTCTCTTCTCTACAACTACCTGAAAGAAAGTTGTGGTGAGGTGGGGGTCAGTCTTCTCCCGAGCAACAAGATACAGAACGAGAGGAAATGGCCTCAAGTTGCACCAGGGGAGGTTTAGATTTGATATTAGGAAATATTTTTTTTGTGGAAAGAGTGGTCAGGCATTGGAACAGGCTGCCCATGGAAGCAGTGGAGTCGACATCCGTGGAGGTATTTAAACGGGCAAAGTCTAGACAAGAGTAGGACAGTCAGATTAGGCATTAGAGTCAGAGAACTATGGTCTCTCCTTACAGCTGGAGGACCAAAGACGAAAGCTGAAAATACCCTTTATCCTGACTACTCAATCTGAGAAATCAGGAGTAATTGCTGAAGAGATCTTACCATTTGCTGCTATGAGCAGTCACCACATCTTTGTGTTGGTTCTGGATCTGTTTATTAGGCCCCCTGTGTATCTGAAAGGCTGTACAGAGAAATAAGAAGCAGAGAATGCCTGACAGGGCAATGGAGAAGAATAGCATCCTGGAGCCGTAGTGCTACAGTTAGTTGGATCACCAGATCTGCAAGATCACTGTCTCTGCAAGATAAATACAAACTGGAGAAAGAAACTCATAGAATCATTAAGGTTGGAAAAGGCCTCTAAGGTAATCAAGTTCAACCATTAACCCAGCACTGCGAAGTTTACCACTAAACCTTGTCCATAAGTGCCCCATGTTTTTTAAATAAGGAGGAATCTAGGCCTTCAGACAAGAAGTTCTGATATTAAACATTATATAAGATTATGCCATTCAGAGTCTCAGTTTTTAATATATTTCTTATTTGTATTGCCTACAAGTGGTTGCTGGTATACAACAGCAAATTGAATGTGTTTTCTAAATGCAGCTATAGAATTCAAATATTATTCAGTATTTAATAGCGTCATCATCCACCTTGTTTTCAACTTAAAAAGATAGACTTCAAGAGGAAGCTGGAGGAGAGATGATGGACCCTTTATGTCTTTAAAGAAAACCACTTAAGAGGCCTCATAGTTTCTGCTTTGAAATTGGTTAGAGGGAGACTTAACAATAATAAATTAATCAGTACAATGAGCACAATTAAATGCCATTTGCAGTATTTTAAACAGGAATTTTCAAGCCTTTTTTTAATAAGGTGTAGTCATAGAAAAACAGGGGTAGCAAATTATGAATGAGAATGAGAGAGACAGAGTGGTACTGCCTTGGCACTGTGAAGATAAGAATAACTTCACTGAACACAGTCAAATTTAGTCCAGGGCATTCTCAAATGAATCTTTACAACAGCGGCATTAGGCAGCAGAAGTAGGTACAATTCCACTGGATCGCCTTCAGCTATTATAAGTAGATAGATAGTTCTTTTTCTGACGCACATTTTGCAAGTTATGAAACTCTGTTGGTCCTGTAACAGCTGTCCACTCAACTGAGTGCTCTCAACTGAGTGCTCTCAACTGAGTGCACTCAACTGAGTCCACTCAACTGAGTGCTCTCAACTGAGTGCTCTCAACTGAGTGCTCTCAACTGAGTGCTCTCAACTGAGTGC
>NW_016690227.1:2608285-2687123 GCF_001604755.1 Lepidothrix coronata | reverse complement strand
CTTTGCAAACGCGTGTTTCTTCTTCCCAGCACCCCCCAGGACAGGTTATCTCCCATGCAGGAATGTCCTGGGAAAGGTGTCCTGAGGTGTTTCCCATTGGACCTTGTTAACCCCATCCTGTGATTGGGTGTTCCTGTAAGCCCCTTGAGATTCCTAATTGGTTACTCTGTGAATCCCCCTAAACCCTATAAATGTAGCACCCCCAACAATAAACTCTCTCTTGCCTCCTCTCCAGGCCGGTGTGCTGTCTCTGTGCCTGCCATGGGGCCACGTGGGTGCTGGGGGGAGGGGAGGGCACCTCTCCCCTCCAGGCTCGGGGCCTGAAAAACCTTGTATCTGGAGTTCCCTTTCCCTGCCCCTCAAGACGTCGGAATGGTTCTTCAGATGGAGATGGAACTAGAACTGGGCTCCCCCACGCTGTGGGTGGGGAAAGGGATCCAGAGAAGAGTGAGGGACGTTTTTGTGGATGTTTGGGGTTTTGTTTCATTTTGTTTTTCTGGAGTGCAGGAGAGCCAGCGGGTTGCAGCCAGTCAGACTACATTCTATTATACAATTACCCTGAGAGTCTTAAGTGCCCACTAGGGACCCAAGAGCACTCAGTGAAAGAGTTGTGTTGAGGTGTGCTGTGGCACTAAAAGGAATAAAAAATGCTTTGGATGCCGTAAAGTTAAACTGATCTTTACAGTGACAAGTGACAGCAATAGATAAGGTCACTGATAATTTTACCCTTCTACTTAGTGCTGCATCTTTGACCCAAGGCAAATAATCATCCTCCCTCCGTCCTTATGCAAACTATGGCTAAATTTGATCAGGGTAATGGAGACTGACACATCTGTGATGACAGAAGTTAGTCTTTTCACCTTCCTACATGCATTCTTCTCCAGCAGTATTCAGCTAAAGTTGCAAATACTTCTGAGAATAACTTCTTTGAGTTATGGCCAAAGCATGCTAAAATTTCCCAGGTAAGCATCTGTGAACATGAGTCAAAATTCATATTACTTTTAAATAAGGATGAAGGGCTTTGTGGGCTAGGCACTAGATTTCACAAAAAGTCTCCAGGTAAACTTAAAAAGTGCAAGTATTTTATCAATATATTTCTTACAAGGAATTCAGCACTCCAGATTATCATTTATATTGTAGAAAATCCCAAGTAATGCTCTTCAGGATCTAGTATTTGACTTTTTTTTTCAGTTACAACTGGTCTCCTGAACACTTGTCATTTTTCATAGATCAATTTGCAAGACATAAACCAAATGTTAAAGTGGTGTTGTTGCCTATTTAATGACTGAAAGGACTGTAGGTGAAGAAATAAAATTCAGAGAGCCTGTGCCATTAAAAATGCATGTGAAAGAAGTTTAATTAACTTCAAGTAAAAAATACATTTGAAAGATAGGAAAAATTCTTGATTTTCACTTAATTCTCCATTATAGGCCATACTTGATAAAATATTTTACAGCTAAACTTTATGCATATGTTGAACTCATTCAGCAAAACACTTTGGTCTTGCCAAATTAAGGCTGTTGGTACTCTGTAGTAAATTCTGTGTCCTTAGTCCTGGAAGCTAGTTAAATTCTTAATGCTTATTGATTTTGTTGAAGGTTATTCTGTTACTAGAGTATGCTTTGGTGTGCTTACAGAAAGCCACATTGTTATAGTAAAACTGCATTTCCCTATATATTTGTTTAAAAGCAATATTAATTGTGCATGCAATACCTTATGTCCGGTTTAGTAAGTCCAGAGACAGTTTGTGCAATCCACAGCTGCTCATTAGCAGTTGGATTGCTTCAATTGTTAATGTATTTCAGGGTAGAACTAAAGTAGGTGAACAGGCATGGTTTGTATTTTGACTCTTCATCATTCTGTTTAAACATGTGCATTTGAATTTTATGCATTTGAGGAGTCTATCCTGCCTTAATGTCAAAATGTCATGTGATGAAAAATTTTAGCATTGTGCAAGCTTCTAAAAAAAAGCTAAATTAAATGAATATATTAATTAATATTTTATGCTTTGCATTATGATTTTCAAATCTGTATTTAAAAGTAGGCCACTGAACTTTCATTTTATTGAAGTAGTAGAGCAAATGATGTCATATAAATCGCACAAAGAATGTTTATAAAAACCTCTCTACTCTTTAACATGCACAACTTGCTTCGTCTGCCCTTTTCATGGCTCTGTAAATTCTGTCATTTGCCACAGTGGTTTCCACTAGGAAATTAAGTAAAACAAAGCTATTTTTATAATCTAATATAAAATTAAGAGTTAGTTTATCTGCTAATTCTACTAAATTCTATTGAAAAGTATCATTATTTAAGGGTACTGCTTTAATCATATAGAAGTTTCTTACTATTTGCATTGATGAAGATGATTTAGATTTGACTTTTTTTTAACTTTACCTTGTCATCATTAGCAACAAAAAAATTTCATATTTTATTTTTAATGTATAAATAAGTAATTAATGAGTTTAAATACAATCATAAATTTTAGAATTTTAAACAAATATTAAAAAATATTTTTTTTTAAGTTAATGATCATTTTAGCAGTGGGGTAATCTAATCACTGTTTAGAATAATTACAATAGCCTGAAGGATTTTTTGAGTTTTTGTAGAGAATGAAAAAGTTTGTCACAAACGTGCTAGATGTGAAATACTAAATATTGGTTCCTCTGTGTTTTATGCACACATATGTAACTTCTATTCCATTTATGAAAATTTCGGGGGGGTTGTGGGGTTTATTTGTTTGGTTTGGTTTGATTTTGTTTGGTTTGGTTTGGTTTGTGGAGCATTGTGACCATAGATCTGTTTAGTACTTTCTGACTAAGTATATTGACTATATAGCAGAAAACTAAAATGGTCTTATTTATGAGTTTACATTATTCTGTTAAGCACAAAGGATTTACAAGTAGAATAACCTAACAGAGGATTTGAACAGTGTTTTAGATCAGAACATTTGAGAAATAAGACGAAAATTCTATGCTTATGTAAAATGGCACAGGTGTCAGGACCTATTTTGACTTTTTAGGGAAGGCTAACACAAAGCTGATACAGAAATCAAGAAAATATTTTATTTCTTAGTATAGGTCTTATGGCGTGGTGGCTGAAGGAGATGGTAACTCATTTCATCATGGGGTGATTAAATTTGTGTAAAATTGTTTCCAGAAAAATATTTTGCAGACAGAGAAATTTTTTTAAAAGAGATCTTCTGTTTTTTGTATGGCAAATAATAGGATGATAATTGAAATAGCTCAACATTTATGCACCTATGTGTAGGAAGTGGCCTATATCTATGAAGCTATCTAAGGGAAGATCACTTTCCACTCTTCAAGTAATGAAAAAGACTTAATGTATTTTTTAAAGAATAGTATTAAATAATGTACTAGGAAAATCACATAGCTGTAACAAGAATCCTTATTGAATTATATTTGGAGGTGTAAGATAGAAAAAGTACTTTAGACCACTAGCAGGAAGACTTTACTTAAGCTTTAACCATCTTTTTTCAGTTCCTTACCAACCCTGCACTTCTTACATATGCTGACTCCTCTATGTCCTGTTTGTGTCTCTGTGTTACATCTTCTGAAATATCTCAGCTTTGTCTATCTCAAGGTTCACATAGTCCTTTCTTTTGATCAGCTTCTATTCTCAGTCATCAGACACATCCTTGCCAGTCATTGGTAGAAGTGATCAGTAAAAGGAATTTCTGTCATGTTGTGTTAAGATATCAATGTATTCTTTTGTCCTCAATCTTCTCAAAAGTGAAAATAGAGATCCCCATTTTTTCTGATGGATAATTGTATCAAAAATACCCTAGCATACATCAGAATATTTTGCTTGAGTAACATTAACACTAAACTGTATGTTCATCAAATATTTCTGGTGACCATTGAAGGCACTGGGTCATTGCCTCTTTTATCCCATTCTTCTTTATAGTTCCTGCTTTCTTTCACCCTAACTAAATGGGTAGATTACACTGAACACATGCTAATTTTTCACTTCACCCTGAATTTCTAGTGGGAAATGTTGAGCAGAAACCCCCCTCCAGAAACCTCTTTCAAATAATGAGTTTGGATAAAATCACTTTTTCTTTGAAAGAAATGTTCTATGAATGCAGTGTAGTTACAGTATATGGAAAATCCTGTGGAGATTTAAAAAGAAAATAGATTCTCAAATCTAGTTATGGCCCTTTGGCTCCACTGAGACTCTTCTAATGGCTTTATCCAACCATAAATAACCAGAGGAACATTTTCCTGCAGGCACATCTGTGCCACTGATGAGACATTAGTTTTTCCCCTTAGGCTCTGGTGCTGGTAGGAGGCATGTTGAGAGTGATACAGCTGACCTTCATCACTGCAGATGACTCCTGTACTGGCATTGGCTTCATTAAAGCCCTGGTTGACACTAGTGTGGTCATGGAACACATTGTCAGATGAGGAATACCTGCTCTCTGAAGCCCATCATCATTTGCACTGAGTGGGAACTGTGTGTTTTGGTTGTAGCTTAATTCTGAATCCATATGCAAGAGTTTGTGGGCCAGTCTGTAAAGTGTAGTTACTTGCTCAGGACATTCTCAGTAAGGAAATCTGCCATTTTGGTATTACTCCATGAATACTCAAACACAACCAGGTACATTTATTAGCAAAGACTACTGCTTAATGAGGAAAATCAGTACTTTTAATGGAGAAATCTTCAGATGAAGATGGCAGTTATGCCTTTGTCTGCCTCATATGAGATTTATTCTGTCCCATTTACTTTTCTAAGAACTTTCTGTCCCTCCAAAACTGGGATGCAGAGCAGCATATGCTGAACCACTGTGCCAAGTGGCTCACAGCCAACTTTTGCTGTTCCTTTTTCTCTCTCATAGTACTGAAATAGTCTTTTCTCAGGCAAATGAAACCATCTATCAGCATGATTGGTTGTTAAGTTCTCCAAACGATAATTCTTTTGAAATGTTTTTTGTTAACCAAGGAATCCTCTTAATGGAGTTTTAGGTTAATCTGAAGGAGTCTGCCATTAGATTTTGTACAGCAGTCTTCATTCTCCAGCCTTTCTGAACTTTGTCAACTGTACATCTTGCAATGGTATTTCCACTGCTAAAACGCAGCCATTTCTGGAGTTTACAGTGGGTAAATTCAGGTGAAATCAGAAGCTGGACACTTAAGCTATCTTTCTTCTGCTCAAAGTGAGCTTTGCAGGAGCTAAACACCCAGTTAATGGTTTATTTTTGAAAGGTGAATTTCATAATATCACCTCGTCATTGTCATTTGCTCACTGACTATTGCAGGAGTGTAACATTCTAGGTTGTCGAGTCTTTCTCTGGCTGAACTGAGCATTTTCTCAACCAGGTTGTCTTTGAAGACTCTCAGTGAACCGGGTTAGGTTATAATATGTACTTGCCCCTCATCAATAGTGTAGTAAAAGACTTTATTTTCCCCAAAATTTAAAAGAGCTTTCAAATTGTTGGCTCTGAGACTAAATTACTAAATTAACTAATTAACTAATTAGTAAATTAACTAGAGGTCTGCAACTACAGCAATTTTGGCTGTTTTCTTGGGGGAAAGGGCTAATCAGTCTCATAGCATTCTGCAAATCCATTTTTGTTTGAAGAAAAGAAAATATAAAAGTCAGATGAACCAGCTCAAGGAGAAGGGTGTGTGAAAGAGAGAGATGGTGTAGGGTTCTTTCTGGATCTCAGTAAGAAAGGTTGGACAACAAATGGCCCAATAAAACAGCTGTTTTAATAAGATAGAATAAAAAGAAAAATACAGATAGAGAGTAAATCTTGTATCCCTCCAGATGCTGGGACCCCTGCTTTCATGCAACATCAGATTGATCCCAGATGGGTTTTTGCATTGCATGCTCTGCAGATCTTGTCTCTGGCTGAATATCTTCTTTTTTGGTCATTCAAATGATCATTGACATACAATGGTTTTCTGGTCAGGATCACTAGAGAGATACTTGGTTAAGAGCTAGTACTGTCAGGAACAAATTAGAAGCATCAGAAGGCGTGTAGTTTGATCCAAGCTGGTGGAATTGCTGCTTCTGAAACACAGCTATTTATATCAAAAAGCTACAGTATACAGTAAAAGTGTTTTATAGCCTACTGAAGATTTTATGCATGAGGAGAAAAGCAATGTTTAATCCCTCTGGTCTAATAAGTAAAAGGTTGTTAAAGTGGGGTGTGATTTTACTTCTTTTAGAGACAATGACAAATGTTCCATCGATTTATATGAGTGAAGTAAATTTTTTATAGAAAAAGCTGACTAGCACTTCCAACAAAACATATTTCTTAAGCTTTAAATTCTATGTTAATTCTCAAGCTTAACTGCTCCTAGAATTTCTCAATAAAATCTGATTATAGACTGATTCTTTGCTAATGCCTGTTCTATTAGCAAATATACAAATACATCTTAGAAAGCAGGTGAACACTTGATTTCATACTGTGTTGGTGGTTTTAATATGTATTGTAGATGCAACAGCTAATTATTGAACACTAGTTGGGAACAGCTTGCATTCATAGCAGGTCATAAGGCTTAAGCTTTCATGACTGCAGCATATGTTGCACGTTGGGGAACTTGCCCAATGACCTTCCATTCCTTGGCATTCTGTGGCAGTTGTGATTGCTGACCAAGATAGTATCCTGCTTATCTTCTGACTTATTCTAAGTGAAAATTGCTTTGAATGATGTCATTGAAAGCTCATATGGGAGATTTTCTTGATTTTTATTCAGGGTACTTGGATGCTGTAGCATATTTTAGTAAGAATTGTATAATACTCTAAACCCTTCATTTCTGATGCAAAACCCTTAATATTTTTTTTCTATAACTTATTAGATCCCCACATTTGTTTTGTATGCTGTTTTGATCCACAATTTGTTCTGCTGACTTGGTTCACTCTCACTGTTGTGAGAGTTGTGCTCCTTCTCAGTATCAATAACACTATATTGACACAATAGGCTATACTTGCTTGTTGCCTGATGTTTGATTTATGAATGAACCCATATGTGTTGTTTCATTCCTATAAATACAGAGATATGTACTGTCATCTGTACACAAGCCTTCCTATACTGATAGCCATGGTAAGGATCTGCCAACTACAGCGTAATAACATAAGTTTTCTGTGCTGTGTAGTATGAAACTGGGAAGTTTTTTCGGATAAAATGCAAGAGATCACATCGACCTTTAAAGCTGAAGTGATTTTACCTTATATATACAATATATAGTGTATACCTTGTATACACAATATATAATATACATCCTTTATACACAGTAATCTTGAAAGCCTGCAAACTAGTTTTTACTGATAGGTCATATGTTAGTCAGATCATGGAACTGGTAGACAGGGTAGTTGTGGGACAATAATTCGGCGGTCAGAGAAGCTTTGGAGAACATTTTAGATCTGCCTACCTTGTGTAAGTAGGTTGAACTTTCAAGAAAAATGCAGCATATTAATTAAAATTTGGGTTGACATAATAAGTATGGCAGTTCGTACTTATAGTGCTTTGAACACTAGCTTCTGGAATTGCAGAACTAGAATAAAGTTGTGGGTTCTTTCCACCTTGCACATATGTAATGACTATTGGTTATTATACAATTTCTGAATGGGAAAGAGAACCATCATGAAAGGTCCTGAGTCACTGCAGCTGCATTGTGATTTACCCTGTATCGGTGCCAAAGCTGTTCACTAATCACCATCTAAAAGCTGGTTCAGCTAAATGTTACACAACCTTTTCATTGGGTTAGTGTTTGTGGTTCATACTCAGGTAGCTGTTACCACCAAATTGTGTTGTTATTCTTAAAGGGAAGCCTGTAAGACAAGAAAGAAAAACCTGAATAGTATTAATATTTTTAGAAACATTTTCATTTCATATTGAAAATGTTAGTGGAACATCAACATGGAATTTTCTCCCAAAAAACCCAGGAAAAATTGTCAACCATAAGAGAAATTTTTCCTTATGTTCCACAGAATTCAGTGGACCCAGTTAGATATGTTGATGAACACAAGGGAAGAACGTAGAAGTAGATACTCACTTAGCTACTTACCAGAAAGAGAGTATTGACAAGGACCATGAATGCATTTAGTGGACTGTGGGTACTGCCTGCAAAACCTCTGAGATACCAGTATAACCACACAGACTAGGGGCATCTTCTAGAAAATATTACAAATTCTTCCAAAGGAAGAGAAGTACTAGAATAAGAATCAGAGTTTGGGGAACGTAATTATCGAGGACAAGATCCTGTAGTTGAAAATTCATACTCCAATTCAAAGGGCTAATTGTGCTTCACAGTAGAAATATAAAAGGACAGTGAACCTACTATAAATAGATCATCAGGACACTGCTGGAGCTTCTTGTCTCTAGAATTAAGAATGCTGCCAAATTGAATAGAATGTGTCAGAGCTGTTATTCATAGTCAAATGATTTGCGGGAAAGAAAGAGGAAATATTGTATATGAGTGCAACTGATTAGCAGAAGTTTTAATTTTATATAAATTACTTGCAAAGCATTTAGAAAAAAAAGTTATGAAAACACTTTTTTCTTCTATGTCTGAACTTTTGGCTGTAGTGTTTAAATGTCTTTGAATTCTTCAGATCATGAAGAACTTGGGGAAGAGAAAAAGCAATCTAGTGAATTGTTCTGTATTCTCTGTTTTGCATAAAGGTGAATGCACCTTGGATACCCACTGTGATTGTACTGGACATGATATAGTCAGACACTACTGATTCATGAGGTTTTAGACTATGGATCACAGTTTCACTAAAGACTAGGGCAATTTAGCAGAAACTGTGGTCACTGGTTACTTTGTTATCAAGATTACACCGTCTTTTTTTTTTTTTCTTAAAAGTATATGCCTCAATTAAAAATTAAGAATTTTTTTTAAATTAAAGTTAGACTAAATTATCACAGAAACGCCATTTTATCCTCACTATGTCAGTTGGCCAAGAAAACTTTAATTTTCTGCCTTTCATACTTTTCACTGTTCCGTTAGAATGGGTAGAATAGGCATGTTAAAATTATAAAGTAGTTCTGAATTTTTACAGATTGAATGCAAACTGATGTTTTTTTCCAGTTACAAAGTTCAAATATTTTCTAGAACTTGATTTCCATATGCCAACCCCATGACAATGTCAAATAACCAAATTATCTCTTTCAAGAAATTTAATTTCTTTTTTTCACCATCCATAAGGGAAAATCTTCGACAGAGACTCATGTGAAGTAGTCAATACTTGCAACTAGGTTGAATTTCTTTAGCTGTGTCTTACTTCCAGATTTTCTGTGGTTGTAGGTCCTCAACCAATAACCTGGTTGCTTCTCCCAAGCCCTCCTCCAAAATGATCCTGTTAGATGCCAGAGGTTATGGAAGATGCCTTTCTTTTTAAAGCATGATCTGGTTAAGCACTTCTGTGGAAGATGTTCCCCATAGCAAAGTATAGCAATGAGTTGAATATTTTGCTTCTTCGATTGCAATGGAACACATACTCTTTTAAGTTAAATGTATCTATGGATCCTGAACTGCTTATTACTAGTTAAAATAATAAATTTAGAGTTCAGCTAACATCAAAGCAAATCTCCTGGTTTTTCCAATTATGCTTCTGTTCAGGAAATACCCCACTGACTTTCATAACCCACTTGCATTCAATTTCCTTAGAAAGTAGAAGGCAAGAAAAGAGGAAGTGGTGGCATCCTACTAGTATAATATCTGTAGGCAGTTACTTCAAATAAATAATTATTTTATTTTACCTGAGATTCATGGTGCTTCTTTTTTTCATAAGGCAGCACAGAAGAGCTCTTCACAGTTTCAGGAGAAAGGTAGAAATCTTTTGTGAAAACACTGGACTTTTTGTCTTAAGAGCCTGGGTTTTGAGTAAAAATCCTGAAATGCTAACTAATTATCAAAAAGAAGAAAGAGAAACATACCAGGTAATTGCTGCAGTAGGACTTCTTGAACTTCAAGAACAACAAGGAAAAAATGAATATTGTTCTTGCTTCACTTTAATTGTTCAGATTTAGCAGCAAAATACCAGTTCAATTAAACAAGTTAAACTTAAAATATACAAATCCAAGTAAGTAAAAAAAAAAACCAAAACTTTGAGCATTAAGTAGATGAGAGATAAAAGTCAGATGTAGGAAGACATGATTGGAGAAGACGTGTTATAAATATGGAGGTAGAATATGCAAGATATAGACATAAGATTTTGGATATGTAGTCTAAAATAAATAATATAACTTTAGTATCATAAAAAATCAAATAGCTGTATTTGTACCATGACAAAAGAGACTTATACCTCATTGTCAAAAAGAAGAATCTGATAGGATATCTGGAAGGTTAAAAATGCCTGCAACTCAGCAAAACTTCTCCATGGTCAGTGTTTCATAAAGGTCATAGGTAGGCTCATAAACTGGCTGAGCTAATGCCAGTAGATGCAGTCAATATTATCAAAATCTTGAGGGTCTGCTAAATCCAAACTAAAATCAAATTAAAAGAGGCTCTGTTTACAGTGACGTTTCCAATGGAGCACCTGAGTGTCACAATCTTGCAAGCAAGCACACGAAAAGACAGAGATCATAGAAGCAAATCAGAGCCTGAAATCAACCTGGGCCTTTAAGGTGACAGTATCACTTTAAATGATTAGGAGAGAATGAGATCTTGAGGTTGCAATTTGTTATTGTTCGAATAGATTCAGACTTGCTCTGGTTTATAGCTGAGGCCTAGGCTTGGACTTACAGACCATAATATCAGTTTGACAAACTGCTCCTGTGTAAACCACAGGAAAAAAATAATGTGAAGTACTAAAAACATATTATAGAGTAAGATGTAGAATATTTTTACAGGTAAAAATAATTCAATTCATTTCTGTCACATGTAGAAGCTACTAATCAGTTATAAGAAAATACCTTTTCTTTGAATGTGCACTGTTTAACTAATTTTAATTAAGGATGGAGACTTGGCAGAGCAGACTTTGAATATTTGTGGAAATCTGAGTTCTTTAAATGGAATTATATTTTTACTATGAAAGTTTCATAAACATCAGAAGAACTACATTAGTCTATGCGTGTTAGTCATAGTGAAAGACTGGTCTTCTCATTAATTAATCTTATTATTTAATGAATAGTACTGGTGATGGAGTTACAGAATTTGTCACAAAGAAATCACAACATTGCAACAGCAAGAGAATGATGATCCTTCTCTCTTTCTCATCAGTATACTGTCTATGAAAGGCTAATACAATTTCAGTACAAAATTTATGGAATTGCAAGAGTGGCAGGAGTATACATAAGAGAGAACAGAAAGACTTGAAGAGAATAATAATTGTCCCCTCAATTCAAAGCTATTTCTCTTAGATTCAGTCATCTGAATATGATTTCATTTCTCAAAAACAATTCTCTGCTTATTGTTTTTACCTGTTTCATTTTCTTTAAGGTGATATCCTGTAGAAAAATAGGAATAGATAGTGCTGGATAATAAAATAAATATCCTAATAGCATTTTAAATGTTACTAGGATGCTCATAGTCAGAAAAGGTCAGTAAATAATTCCTTTGGAGGTTAAAAAAAAATGGAATGCCTCTTAAAAATGTTTTTATTAAAGGGAATGTGAAAGCCATTGAAAATTTTGTTGAGATATGCTGTCAGAAATTAATTTTATTGCACTTAACTGCTGTCTTGGCAGCCTGAAGAAAATTCTAAAGTCTGTTGAGCCAAATAACCTATGTGCCTACTTGCTTTTCCTCTCTTACCAACCTCTTCTGTTGTTCCACTTTTCTCTAAAAGCATGTCAATAATTATAAATTGTTCTATAAAATGTTGGAATTAATGGCCAGCAGTGATAAAAGATGAGGTGTAACAGAGAGACACACAACAGGGACAGACAGATTCTCTTGGGGTCAGGAGCAAGGGATACTGGTCACACAGGGAGAAGCTCTGTTCCTGGTTAAAAAATGCAAGTTCCATCTCCTGGGGAAGGAGGGGAGGTGGAAACCATACCTTTACTACATGTGGTTGTGTGAAGTAGACATCTGCAGAGGCTCTCTTCCTTCATGTGTTGAGTAGCAGAGAATTCATGTGTTGAGTAGCATACAGAATTCAAGTGTTTGATTATTGGATTTTGATAGAATTCCCAAAGTCAAGGCTCTTGCTTTCAGATCTTAAAGTAAATGGTGTGGCATTTCAAATGTCATCAAGTTTGTAAACTAATGGAGATCAACTTCTTTAAATAAGAGAAACACAATATTAGAAAGTGTTGAAACAATGGAAAAAAATCCCTTTATTTGCACATGGAAAATAGTGATGTTTAATTGAGCATCCCAGTAGAAGATGTTGTAGTTGACTCAACAAGCCCTTGTACTTCAGGATTCAATAATAAGCTATAAATTTGAAGGGACTCTTGAAAATCATATAGGTAAGTGACTGATTAGGTGGAGTTTATCAATACTACAAGAAAAATAAGAAAATATACTCTTTATGCCACTGGTGATTACCATTTTGTTGACTTTTTTTTTTCTATGTGTGGATAAAAGCCCAGGAGGCAGGCATAGACTGAAATGAGGAGATAATAATTTTCTGAAGCCTCTGTCAGAGTCAGAGAGGTCAAGGCTTACATTTTTGCCCTGACATTGTTGAAAGGTTCACAGAATCTTAAGCATATTTTCAGGCATTTTGTGACCTTTCTTGAATCAATGCCAAATAAGTAGCAATAAAATAATTCTTTAGAATCACTTCCCTTATTCTCTTAAGACTTTATTCTTCTCCAAGTACCTTTTTGTTGCTGCTGTTTGTGAGAACAAGAGCCCCACTGCATTGAAATAATCATCACACAAGATCCCTGCAAAACAGATACCTCTAGAAATTCTTTTCTGTCCTCTATTTATCATGGGAAGCAGTCCTTCAACCATCTTCAAAAGCCCTCCCAAAAATGTGGCTTAAGCTCATCTACTCATATCTGTGAGCCACCTGCATGTACATCTGTGTAGGAAATGTTGGTCATGTTGGTCATGTTGGTCATCATTACTAATTGTTCTTCTGTTTTTCATTTCCAAGGACTTAATTGTGCACTATCTTCTCTTTCTGTTTACACTGCATACAAGTATTTTACTTGGTAATACTAAAGTGAACAGTGGATACAGCTCCATATGATTAGAGTTGTTCCACATGGTAGCTGGAATTTATTCAATTTAGTGACCTTAACTGGTTTTTTAAGTGTTATTTTTTTGGTCAGGATACCTATTTAGATTTCTGGATTAACCTTAGAACTTCCCTTCAGGGTGATAGCTGAGGTACTTTTAGTCCTACATTTTGTCTCTGACCTTGACCACTGTCAATGTGTTTGCATTTTAAACCTGAAGCTGGGAATTCTGGGCAGTTTTAGCAGTATCACACTGTATTGATATGTGTTGCCTCATATTGTTCTGTACCGTGGCTAGATTTGAAATTGTCTGTAAATGTTTAGGCAGCCAGTGGGCCTGTGTTTGAGAACTGTTTAGGTTCTCAGGATACATATAGATGAAACGGCCTTTACTTCCTCTAAAGTAAAGAGAAGAAAGGGATGAAATGGCTTTGAAAACCCTGCTAGAAACCTGCTATCAGCAAGACTTTTGATGCCTCTGCAGCCTTTCTAGTTTTGAAACTATAGGTTTTGGATATCTATGGTGTCCTAACACTTTTCTTATGACATGTTTAAGGAATATGTACTTGGGAGGAAAAATTCCTATTGTTACCCCAAGTATTCTACCTTTTGTGGTGAATTCAGACCTTTCTTCATTTTGTCTCACAGTCCTTTGCATATGGAGCAATGCAGGGGGAAATCAAAATCAAACAATATGCTAAAATTTGAAACATACTCAATAGAATTAAAGAATGGGTTGAACACTGTGACTGAAAAAAAGGATCACAGAAAAGAAAACAGGTCAACATGTTGCTTGCTGCAGAAATTGAGAGGCAATGGAAAAATGTCTATGCATGTAAGAGAAAGCAAGGGACACAGATTAAGAAGCTGGCAAAGTCAGCAGAGAAACAAGCCAAGAAAAACAGATGCCAGATCTAAATACCAATTCCATAAGGACTGAATCACTTATTCAGCATCCATACATTGACTGCCTACAATAATTGACATGGGTACAATGCTGTTGTCTGCTGGGGGAAGAGTTTTTGCATAGTCAGATTGAAATTATTCAAAGAGGTCAAAAATGGCTGTGAAATCAACTCTCTATTTTTTGATCGTACAGATACTATAATGATCCAGATGTCTGCCCTTCTACAAACCACAGAGCAGCTCTCTGGGCTATAAACATAGTGTTCAAAACACATTTGACAACTTAAATTACACATCGCTGTCTGATATTCATAATGTATGTATGTATCCAAATACATTCTCAAATGTATTTGCAATACCTAATATAATTGTATCTTTGACAATTTATGCTCTAATGATAAAAGATAGACTGTAAAAACATGGATTAAAATCATCAATGTTGCATTCCTTAATCCTATATGGTTTTGAATTAATTGAAAAAGCTATCATTGATATGAGAAGGCATTGGTTCATGCTCAAAATTGTCAAAGTGATCTCTCACATTTGACTTTGTTTCTAAATTTTGCAAAAGCCTAGCACGTAGGATGAAGAGATCTTGAAAGTCACCAAGTTCTTTCCACTGCTCCCATACAGGATGAATTGTATAATAAACTTTCTGATAACTGTTTTTTTAATCTGTTTCTTAAAGCCTCTAATGAAAGAGACTCTCTGGTCACATTCAGTAAATCAGTGCTAAACAAAAAGAACACTGCGGAAAAGGGGCTTTGAGCTATTCAACTTGTACAGTTAAATAATTACTTGGAGAAACCTTCACCACGTAGTGCCCACACTGTTCACTGAACCATCTCTAGTGTCATGTAAGGTGTGGATAGATACAGAAAGAAAAGATACATTTAGAGCAGTCAGTGGATACATGTTATTAAGCCATAGTATTGCACAATATAGAAAGTAGAAATAAATTGTGTTGATTGCAATTTTTCTGGATGATGGTTTTTGAAGTAAGATTTTTTTTTCTCTTAGAGTTTGACATACTAAATAATTTTAATAAACATGCCAATATTTTATGTTTATTTTATGTAAAAGTTTGTCTGTTTTTAAGATGGAAAAGCAAATTGTTATAGCTGTTTTTCACGTGGAGAACGCTGATTTTTATTAATAGTATGTTGGTATTTCAACTGATTTGGATTCTTCACCATTTAGAAATAAGTAAACAACTCAGAGTTTCCATAATATATACAATAGGGTGCTGTCAGTGAAGATGATGTAGCTTTATATGGCACTGTATGACCTAAGGTTATAGATATTAATTTAATATTAAAGAAATATCTCCTTATTCTGATCTTAAAATTAGGAAGACACTGATGGAAAAAAGTCGTGCCTGCCACTCCAATGCTTAATGTTGAAAGCTGAGTTTGCTTTGGAACTGGTGCTGTATCGTCATTACCAGAATGAGTCAGTATTTTCAAAGTTACCATAAAGCAGTACCTAAATGCCATAATAATTTTCTAACATTAAAGGAGGAAATAAGTATGATATCTTATAAATGAGTGGTAAATATTTTCTCTTAAAAATTGATCCATTTATTAAATGTTAAGTCATAAAACTAAAATGTCAAGTTAAATTAAGGTTTCTGTTTATTATAGATTAATAAATTTTCCCTGATGCTCTCTTTAAACGTAAAGGTAGTGTACTGACCATTACACTAATCTAGCTACTAAGTTTGTTTTTGTTTGAAAACTTATACTTGCATTTTTACCTTAATGTGTTGACCTCTTTTGTTTTAAACCACTGTGAAGGCGTTCCAGAATGTTACAAGGCAGTTCTGTTTCAACTGAGATGTGAATAAAATTCGATGTAGGATAAAGTGATTCTGATGTTTAGTTTATAAAGTACCTTAGGACTGCATAAGAGAAAGGACTGGCAAGATAGCTAGCTGATGTATATGGCCAGCAAGAGGTTAAGTGTTGACAGAGGAAATATGCTCTAACCAAGCCATGTACAACAGACTGGTCACCGTTTGGTAATAAAACTATGGAGGTAAAACTTTTGTTTTAAAATTGAGACAAAACTTTATTTTATATTTAAAATTTTACCTTCAGAATTTTTCAGGGGTCATCAATCTTCAGAATATTTCTCTACTTTGTGATATCTTTGTAGAGACTGACAAGTTTCTCCTCTCAGTAACCTGTCTAAAACTTATTCTAAATAATGAAGGTGAAAGGGTTGAAAACTGAATTAAATCCAAGAAAAACTGTTCACAAATGAAAGCTGACTGGAAAAGTATTGCCAATTTTCAGTTTACAGGCAGAAGAAAAAACCCAAACAGAATATTATTTCAACACAATTGTAAACCCCAATGCATAAAGAACAGAAACTCTTAGAAGTAGAAAGTGGTAAAAATAATAGAAGTGGAAAATTTTGTCGGAAGAGAATAGGGGGAGGAAATATGGTCAAAATAGAGGTTTTGGATAATACACATAAAATGTGATAGATAAGTAAAAAAAACTCCCTTATGAAATCAGTAGGAATAGAAGTAAATGTTGCAGGTTATCCAAAAAGTTTTGAGAATTCATGGAGTAGTTATTTGGACTATATGACATTCATAGAGTAGAACAGCTTTGAAGACATATTCAGAGTTTCACTTGGAGGCATCAGTGAGTGACGGCAGTTAGAGTGTCAAGCCAAAGGCCGAGTTATGTATTGTATCCAACAGCATCCACAAGTGAATGGCTTGAAAAAACAAAGAGCAGGACAAGGTTATAATACAACACTTCTGTCTAATGCTAATTTCATGCTCCAGCTATTTTCACTGTGGAAATCTCCTGACTCTATGTGGTTCTATTAATGTGCAACCCACCACAAATTTCACTTGCATAAACCTTTTCAGTCTTCCAATCAACCAACCTATATGAACTTCTTGCATCCACATTAGTTTTGATGAGGTCTTTTCCACCTACTTTTGTTTGTCTTGAAACGTGTTCCTACTCTTGTTTCATTCACTGGAAAACAGAGTGAAAAATTTCTGTCAGTCTTACTTTATACCACTTCTAGTTTTATTTTCCTCTGTCATTTCTCCTTTCATTTTTTTTCTTTTCCACAAGAAAAAGTGACAAATGGCTTCATAGGTAAGTATGCAGAAATCATAAATAAGAGACATTTTCTAATGAAATAAAAATATATTTAGAAAGTGTCAAAGTTTTCTAATGTGTGGGAAAACCTAAAGTACAATTAATTGTATGGCGTGATTATCGATTTAGAATGCACCAAAATAACTGGAGAGAGATGTGACATGTTCATGGAGATTTAGCCACATACTTATGATTTTATTGGTTTTATGTAAAGTTTTATGTGATAATTTCTGTTCCTTTTGCCATGAAGAATTGAGCAAGTGATGAAGAGTGCTTTCTCTTTATCTGTTTTTTTCTTTGGTGTTACATAGTTTAACTAGTGCTACATAGTTTAACTTAACTAGATCTGGGTTGAGTACAGAGGCACTTGATTGTTGAGCTCATCAACTTTCTCATCACATAAATCAGAATATTTTGTGTTTCATTTTTCTTCTCTTCCAAACCAATTGTAACAGGTTTGTTGTTATGTTTTTCGTATCTTCTGCTTTTTGTCCCTTCACTGGAGAACTACCAGTCTTTTTTTTTTTTTTTCCTCTATGTCACACAGTCTTAAGTCCTTCCTTTTATACTTTTTCACCCTTGTCAGTTTGAGGCTGTTTTAGTAATTTCCCCCATATTATTTAAGGCCATTATTATCACTGCTCAGAATGACACTGAAGAAAAGTTTAATGTTCTGTTATAGCAGTATGGGAGGCATTTTACAGTGCCTGCCATTTGTCACTACAAAATCAGCTTCAGAACAGATTCTAAGAGAAGCATGTGAACCTCAAAAACCTCCTACCAGCTAAAATATTCTCTTATCATAGATGGAGTTTCTTACCTAACCAAGAAAAAACTGTGCCCTAAGCATGTATGTATGGCCAGTCTTCGCGAACGAAGATTTGGGAAAGGTCATTACCCTTTGAGCCTGCGCAGTGGATTTTTTAGGTGAGACACAGCGTGCGCTGAACTGAGCCCACCCTTTAATCCTGAGGTTCATCTGCCGGGGCCGAGCAAGCTTGGACAGTGGCAGTGAGGTCCTCAGGACGTAGGTTTGTTTAGAGTGACCTTCTCTTAGATGGATTGCCTTACAGGGCTGACGAGCTCCATCTGCCCGGAGGGGTTCCCTGACCGGGAATCGAACCCAGGCCGCGGCGGTGAGAGCGCTGCATCCTAACCACTAGACCACCAGGGGGCCCCCCACCCTAAGTATATAGTCATTCAAAGATATCAGAATTTATGTTTCAAGACCAAATTCTAAATATATTCAATTCCCTATTTCTTCTAAATGCCTTGTCTTGACTAGTGATACTTTGGGGGTTTAGTAACTATTTAATTTGGTCACTGCATTATTTGAAAGACTTGAAATATCATTCTTCTTCCTCATATCTTTCCTCTTCTCATAAAAACTAATGAAGGGATTGTTTTATATTGACAAGATTCCCTCATTGATAAAAAGCTCCCACCTTTAGCTGGCTTTGAAGCTCCCAAATCTTAGTCCTTGAGAGGCTTCTTGGAAGCTTTAGTTCTGCTACTTTTTCATTTTTAAAAGGCTGTGTTTTAAAAAGAAATAGCTTTAATTTCTCTCTATGACCTGACGCTGTCTGTCTTCTCACCCCAGCTACCCATGCAAACAATCTTACTCATTTCCATCTAAGGACAAATATTTCTAGTCAAGAGACACATCAAATCTTCTTCTTCCTTTTTCTTCCTTCCTACAAAGACGTAAAGAACTGCAATGAAAATTAAAATGCATGAACAAATAAAGACTCAGAGGATCTAGCAACAAATTACTCTGAAGGAAAGCAATACAGAAAAGTAAACTGGAAAGAAGTGTTATGCTTATCAGTGGTCAGTGACAGGCAGTGATCAGGGAAACAATAATTTGTTTGAAGTAGTCAACCCAGTACATGGCAAGGTCTTCTGGACAAACACTGTTAGTTTGCTTCTGTCATTTTACTTATGAAGGTTGAGTTTCATAGATGACCAGTCTGTTAACCAACCTCCATTATACCATTTAACCTTCTATATTTTAACACCAATAACTCTCTTGAGAAATTTTAAAGAGACGTTGTAGTAGGATGAAAAGGAATGCTTTTTCCCCCCAAAGTTGTTGTAACTGAATGTAAGAAAACAAGAACCCAGAACTTGAGACACCTTCTATTTGTGTGGTCTAGAGCTGAGTAGTCCATAACTCTGACATTGAAAAAGGTAGAGGTTGCCTGTTTTGTTGCTGATAGAATGGGGATTAGCTCAATCTAAGATTGCACTTTAATGTAGATTCCTGGACTGCTTAAACAGTGCCTACATTTTCCTGGAATGAACCAGGAAGGAAAATATAGTTTATGAAGTGTTACATACGTGACTTTGAGTCACTCTGAGATCCAATAATTCACTCAAGAACCTTAGACACAACCAGAAAGGATTTGTTGAAACTAAAGAAAAGTCAGACACATCTTCATGCGCATTCTGCAATTAAGAATATGTGAGATGGTAATTTTTTTTTTTCTTTTTTCACTCTTCCTTTCCAGAACAAGGAAAGCTGTAATGGGTTTGTCCCAGCTGGTAACCAAACTCAGACTCAGCCTCTCTCTCCCTCTCCCTCCTCAGTAGGACAGGGGAGGAAGAGGAAAAACAGGAATGAGAAATATTTTTGATCAATGTGGAGTGAAAAGACCTTTCCCTTCCATTTTTCCCATGCTCAACTTCACTCCAAATTCCTCTCTTCCCTCCTTTGTTGTTGTTATAGGTTACACAGTCTCTACAGTGAGGCAACACACCATGCAGTGTGTTGGTAGGGGGAGTGGGGGTATGTGAGAGTTGTGACCAGTACACAGTGTTTTCTTCCACCACTCCTTACGTTTCACTTTTTTTCTCTGCTCTGATGTAGGGTCTGCTACGGGCTGCAATCTTTTCAAGTAAGTGCCTGTTCTTCCATGGAGCACCTTCTCCTCTGACTTTTGTTGTTCCTTACTTTCAGTTCCTTTCTCCTTTTTCTCCCCAGCATTGTGTGACCTCTCTTAAATATGTTTTCCCATAGGCAATAAATATGATGGGTGATGGGTTCAGCTTTGTCTAGTAGTGGATCTTTCACAGAACGAGCTGGAATTGACTGTGTCCAGCACAGGGCAGTCCTCAACTTCTTTTTGCAGAAGCCACTACTGCAGCCTGCAAACTACCCAAGTAAGGCTTGTCATTTATACCCATTCCATGAGTGAGTGAAGCAACGTTTCCTAATTCAATAAGAAGATGCTTTTTATAGAAGGAACATTAGAAGAGTATACCCTAGGAGGGTATTATTAGCAGCAATTCCTGTTCTCAAACTTCTGCCTTCCTACCTCTCTCAGAATTGATCCTTGTTTTCAAAAGTAAGTGGAGCTCATGTGTTCTTAGTTTTAGTAGTTGCTATGTTGGTGATGTCTTAAATAATCTGATATTTTAAAATGCAGAAATATGTTTTAGTAAATTCTAATCAGGCCTCTTGAAGCTAGCTAACAGAAAGTAGACTATGATTTAAAGTTTTGCTTTGTTTTCTTCCTAATGTCATTTTTCTGTAATCTGGGCAAACAAATCATTTGGCTTTACATGCAGTTTCAAATGACAGGATATTTTTTGTACCAGTGCAGCAGAGAAAACCACCTGAGTTCCTGTTGAGTTAGCTTCACTTATTCAACTTTCTTTTTTTTTTTTTTAAGTGAAAATGTCTTTCAGTATGTGAATACTTAGAATTCCAGCCTGGTACTTCTGTGATAAAAGTCAACAGGATGTGGCTGATACAGGAACCAGCTATTTTTAGGTAAAACTCCTGAAGTGGGATATAATTTTAAGTCTTCTCTGCATTTTTATTTCTGAAGCTGCTTGCCAGGCTTGAATGATACATGATTAATAATTGAGCACATCATATTTATACATTCCTTTACAATAGAAGCATGAGAAGAAAACAGAAAATTAAGGGGGCGGAGAGGAAAAGGCAAAAATATGCTTCTATGGTAGATCCTGCCAGAAAGACATGAACTGGTAGTGATGTTAACTTTTCCACCAATCTACATGTGTTTAATCTTTATGTATTACTTTCTACATTCCTTCATTTTCATATATGTCCCATTCTCTCTTGCTCAAATGAATCAGTAGAAACATTTTTGTAACTGCATTAGGATTAATGCTATACTGCTTGTTTCTGCTAAAATACTTGCTGTTGAATGAGGATAGAATTCAGTTTAAAAGTCAATACAAGGTATGCTTCTCCCAGATAGGGTACTATGTAGCCAGAAGGATGACCCAATATCTTTGGCTGAGTTGACACTTCCATGTTTTCTTGTGAAAATTATCTGTGAAAATTATCATGTGACAATTATCTGCTTGTACTTCCAACCAGAGCAAAATAATATTGTTAATCAACTTCATTACAATATCCTATGAATTTTAAAATCAAAAGTCTCAGTTATGCTGCCTTAAAGTGCTAGTGCTAATGTTCTACTTGTGGTGTATTGAAATAACCACATCTACCTTTCTTCCCACTAAGAATTGCTGGTGGTAAATTGTGCATAAACCATCAATCTTCCTTTTGGACCTTAAAAAGCTTCTACAGAGAAGGCTAGGAAAAAATAATTGTTTTTCACAGACAAAAAAGGAAATAGGATTTATAGTGTAAAAAAATTTTGAAAATCCTGAAACAAGACTTTATTAGAAGGAAGTCTGAAAGGTCATAATACAGCATGACAGTCTAAATAATTGGTTTAATAATGGTCCCATCTGTGTTCCCAGTCAGAAATATCTCTGAAATCTCTGCACTGTCCATATCTGAAAGGGGGCCCCCTACTTCAGTATTTTGTGTTCAGTAATAGCCATATCCATATGCTTCTCAGAGATAAGCAGAAATATTCTCCTGGAATAATTTGCTCATAGAACTATATGTTTAAAGGTTATTTTATTCCTCACCAGCAGTAGATGTTTTTTACCTTCAGTTTGGAAACATGAAGATTTATATTCACAGAATCATAGAATAATTTAGTTTGGAAAGGACCTTTAAGATCATTGAGTCCAACCATTAACTTAACAAGTCAAGTCCACCACTAAATCATGTCCCTAAGTGCCACATTTAAATGTCTTTTAAATACCTCCGGGGATGGTTACTCAACCACTTCTCTGGGCAGCCTTTTCCAGTTCTTGACAACCCTTTTGGCAAAGTAATTTTTCATGATATCCATTCTAAGCTTCTCCTGACACAAATTTAAGTAATTCCCTCTCATCCTGTTTCTTGTTGCTTGGGAGAACAGACTGACACCCACCTGGCTACAGCCTCTTTTCAGGTGGTTGTAGACAGTGATAAGGTTTTCCCTAAACCTCCTCTTCTCCAGGCTAAACAACCCCAGCTCTCTCAGCTGCTCCTCATAAGACTTGTGTTCCAGATCTTTCATGAGCTCCGTTGCCCTTCTCTGGACATGTTCCAGCACCTCAGTGTCTTGTAGTGAGGGGCCCAAAACTGAACACAAGGATTTGAGGTTCAGCCTTACCAGTGCCAAGTAGAGGAGGATGAAGAGTTCCTCAGTCCTGCTTGCTACGCACCCACATGAGCCTTTTAAAGAAACCCTTCTACTGGATCTGTAGTTTTTGTTATTGTTCTCACAAATGTCCAGTTTCACTGGGAATTTTACTATCTATCTTCAGTGCTCATATAGTTACTTGGGATACAGTGGTTTCAGTCATCCAGCTTCATTTTGAGTTAGGGCTTTATCTCATTGCCTCATGCTGGTATTGGTGTTGTCAGAGATAACGAGTCTAAACCTGCACCTAGTTTTCCTCAGCAATACACAGCAGAAACATGTGTCATGTCATTTTATTATTTTCAGAGTTTATTATGTAGCTTGTTTCATATATGTCATAATATTAATTTTCTGCTTGTCTGCCCATTAACCACTACAATAGTGTTTTCATTGATTCTGACACATTGAGTACATTCCTCTTCCTCTGGAATGTCTATAGTTAGTATAGAAACAAATTATTCCAGTGTTAGGTTCAGCTCACTTACACTAGGTACTTGTATACTGCTTCATTGGCAGATCTCATGTCAGCTTCCTGAATGGTGTTCCCTTGAAATCCTCCCCCACAAGATGGCTGGAGATTTTTTTGGACGACCAGATACAGCTGTGATTGTTTTAAAATATTTCTGCCACTCTACTTCCTTGTAACCACCCTACAGCTAGGAAGTCAGAGCCTTCAAAGATGATCTGGTGAAACAGATTGCACAAGTGCTTCTTATCCACTTCAGCGATATTGTATGGCTTAATATCTTAAATTGTTGAAACAAAATACAGAACACAATTGAGAAATCCACAATAAAATGAGGACAAATAGGATATTTTAGAATTTTGCAACATGAATGTTTCTAGTAGAGTCTCCTTTCTGCTATAAGTGATGGCAAATCGTTCTGAACAGTGTGTCAAATATAACTTGTATATGACAAACAAATATAACTTGTATATAACAAACTCATCATACAGTATAATATGTTGTATTTCTTTTCCTAAGGAAAGCTTGCTTTTATTTGTTGAGTGAATATACTTGAAGGCCCTCATACTTCCATACAACTACCTGTGTTTTTTTCTGTGTTACATATTTCTGAGGACTACCAAAAGCCTAATCTGATTAAAAAGAAAAACTGAATAAGATGAAAAATTGCTTCATATATATCTCCAGGGTAGAATTGATATTACTGCTGTAACTAGTGATGGTAGGAAAAGTGTGAAGAAAACACAGGTCTTCCATCTGCTTCATCCATCTGCTGAGAAAAGAAACTGTTACCATAAGCAGGTCTGTCTCTAAATTTCTGTGTGTTCTGTGTATATTTTCATGACAAATGTCTTAAATACCTGTATTGTTTACCTTTACAGATAACCATACTAAATAGCGTTTAATTTACCAAATGACATGCAGCTCTAAGGTTACTATTTTTTGAAACAAATGCATAATAGAGCATAATCCTCAGATCTCTGCTTAAATTTTGTGATTATAAATCAATGACTCTTTAAAGTGCCTGATAAAAGAGTTTGGTTTAGTGTTAGATATACTTGATAATTCACATTTAATATTGTTTTGAGTGAGGATTTTGGCACAATATGTCATTTTGGCTTTTCTTTATTTGCTTGTGTTTTATTTCAATGTTGACATACCTTGCAAAAGTGAAAGAAATAAAGTTGGGATGTAAAATTCAGGTCAAATAGTATTCTCCAAGTCCATCTGTGAAGGTTAATGCTGAGGAGAGCAGTTTTCTTGAATTTTTATATTAGAAGTGTTAGTCACAAACACAGAAAGTAAGGGAGACTCCTGAGGAATTTTGTTCAATATTCTTTATTTTTCAGTATTCTCTATTTTATTTGTCCCATGGGTTAGGAGCTTTAGAAGGGGAGCAATTTTCTAGTTACACAAATCCTGTCCAGAGGTGGGAGCAGCCTATATCTAGCAGCTCCAGGCATTCAGCTTTTTTAGAATCCAGACAATGGATATTCTGCCCTTGTGCACAGTACTGTTGTGCAAACTCAGTAGGTCTTGTGGTTTGCATAAGATTGGCAGCAGTATTGCATGCTTTATTTCTGCTGCTGCATGTGCATAATAAGTTATTTCAGAATTTATTCCTTTGCTGAGTCCAAGAAGTATACTGGAAAGTTTAAAGACAAAGATCAGACCACTATCACCAAAATCACTCCAGGAGCTTTCTCCTCCTCCCCTCCTTTCCCCAACATTTTGCATTCCTCATTAGAATGAACTCCAGGACAGGAGATTTTTGTGGGAGTTTTTTTGTTTGGTTAGTTGTTGTGTTTTTTTTCCATTACTGCAAGTAGTTCTTGCACAAAGGCAGCTTTAGAATACTGTTGGGTGACTTTTTAAGCCCATTCTGTTAAGTGCTAAGAACTATTAAAAAAAACCAAAACAACAACAAAACTCCCAAACTATCTACAACACTTATGAATTATGGAAACATTGCCTCACTTCTTAAAAGAAAACTACCTAAGAAGATTTTTTCTACTGAAAAGCTAAAAATAGTAAAAAAATAAATTTAGGTATAGAAAATTATTGTTCTGAAATATATATTAATCTTCTGGGTGCCCTCATCATTAATAATCAAGTGTGGGGCAGCGCTGGTGGGATGGAAACACCTGACAGTCTCTTTGGGATAGCCATCGTGCAGTTGCAAAAGGTGGACAAAACCTTCCCCTGTTCAAAGCCCTAATCAGTTGGAAGAATTATAGTTTTGGAAGAAAAGCTTTTTACATTTTGCTAGAGAAATTTCTTTCAATTGTATTGAGTGTTTCACCTTGTTACAAAGTTGAATTATCAAAATCGTCTTTTATGGCAGTGATTTAGTTTGTTAGTCCCTGTGAAAGTTCTTCATTGTTGGCTGTTGTAGGGAAACAGAAGAATCATACCTTCTGTTTTCTCTCTCTTACACAGGATTTCATTTAGTAGGTGGAACAACTAAGATCCACTTTCCCCTGTCTTTTTTTCAGTGCTTAGCCCCATTGAGTGGACAAAATATATGAACAAAAATAATATATCTTGTGCCCAAATCACCAAAGAAAAAGACATTAAGGTGGTTTAATAAACACGTTGACATTTATTTTTAATAAAGTGTGGATTCCTTCTTTTCTATTATGAGGAAAAAGCAACATTTTAAAAATCTGAACCAGTGTTGGTTAACAATCAAAAACTAAATGGTATCGTAGGTGATAGAAAAACTGGCACTCAATTTTTTAAGAAGTGATTTAAAGGGTCTGTTAAGTCATTTGATATTGAAAACAGTCAGCAGCAATAAACATAACCTTCTATCAGAAGCAGCAAAAGAAGTCATTGTCTCCTTCCTTCTCAATTGAATATACAAGGATATTATATATAATATATATAACTTTGCTTAAAAATCTAAACCCCATATAATCTAAAAGGTTATAGTTATACAAATCATTTTAATAACGAATTTGCTTCTTCAGAGTTTTAAATGAAATAGTTTATTTTAAGCAGCTAGTTGTCAGACCCAATCTCTCATTCTTCAAGTTCATGGCATATAAAAAGAAGAAAGGAATTAATAGTCTATTATGTACATTTTGGCTTCCTTATGAGCTGTCTGTAAATACTCTCATATACAGTTAAGACCTCTTTCTCTGCTGTATTGTTAATGTAAAGGATCTTTTCAATAAGTGAATTCATTTGCTCCCAACTGAAGACCATCTCTACTGTCAGAATGATATAGCTGGAATTCAAATTATATATATATATCAAGATATTTTGAGGTGATGGGCACTGCAGATATTTAGACTATTGTTAAATGAAAAGATTCTTTTCCCCTCCTTTTTCCTCCCTACATTCTTTCATAACAAAGGTGACATTATTTTGTCCTCTGTCACTTTGTAAGAAGTAGTAAGATATACAGTATTTTCTGGGTTTTAGATTGAAATTTTGGAAGAAAAATAATAGTAGAAAAAGGAGAAAATGAAATAAGATTGCAATTAAACTTGACTCTCAAGAAAGTGTACTTCTGTTTCTTTGCAATTATGCCTAAAAACTGATTGTGATTCATTGTTACAGATTGATTTAACTTTCTCCTTTTATTGATAGGATGAAGAGCACTAGAAAAAATATGTATAATCTTTCAACTATGTCAACATATCTGCAAATTTTATGACTGTGAAATCAAATAAGTAAATATTTAGGAAGCTCAGAACAAAAGACTGAAGGCATTTATGGTGAGTTGCATCAAGCAACTGTGTGCTTAGCATTGTATAGCTGAGCTAATCATGAACATTAACCTTTAAAAATTTATATTGCAAAGTATGATGATCCCATTCTTGGTTCCTAATGCTTTTAGCTCTGTAAACAACATCTGACATTTACCAATAATAATATCATGGACAAATATTCCCATACCCTGCAAATGACAAAGGTTTGAATTGTTCTCTCTTCTTTTTTTTTTTTTTTTGAGGAAGGAACCAAAGATTGACAGCAGTGCAGTTTTTTTTTTTTTTTTTTAAATGATGAATTAAATTATGAATGATACATTACTGTAAAGATCATTAGAAGTGAAATGTTTAACACTGAAAAATATTAGGCAAACATTCAGATTTTTGCAGTGGCCACTGTTTTCTCATTTTATTTGAACAAAGCAAAAATACTTTGAAGAATGAAAGTGAGAAAAACTGGTTCTAGAGGGTGTTCTGGTCCTAAATCACCACAGCACTGAATCACATGTGTAAGTATGAACCTCTAAGCAGTCCTATTGCATTTGCCATGATGTCTCATATGTTTATACCTACTTCTGATCTTTGGCTTCAGGTATTGCTGTAGTATAAATTTTCAATGTTGAGAATGAAAAAGAAATAATAATAACTCATGATAGATTCGACATTTACCATGCACATTTTCTAGTACCTTTCTTAATAGGAGCTCTGAGGATCAGCTAATCTTAAATTAGTCTTCCAAGATTTTTAAATCTATGGTCTAAGCATCCCTCATGCTCCACAAATTTGAAGAATCTACAAAAGGCAACTAAGAAAGGAAAGTTCAAACATGTTACACAACAACTTGTATGCATGAAATTCTAGAGCTTAAAGGAATATGAGTAACCATAGAAAAGGAGACTTTTTGAGACAGGCTCTGTTGCAGTACTAATCATTGAGTAGTAGTACAAAAATGCCACAGATCTTTTTTTTCATGTAATACAAAAACTGTCATTGACATTTAATGGGGCTGGAATATGTTTCTTTTAGCCTGATGAAATACCAGATCTCAAAGTGTGTGAATGTAGATGGCATATACCTTGAAATACAGGTGTTCCATACTTACCCATGCTTATTCTTTCATTAAAAAAAAAATTGTTGGAATGATCCGAAGAAAGTCACATATACAATGAGGCCTTTGGGACACAAAGTGAAAAGCATGAGTCATGTAAATGACCATCTCAAAACTGGACTGTTTTTGTGGAAAGGTTGAGAGATTTTACTATTTCTAGATGTAAATTGACCTTTTAGATACCTAACTCAATAAGGACCTTTAAAGGATGTAATTAGGCTAATTTTTTTATCTATTTTTTATCTATTGGTGTTAAATCCAAACTAGAACTGCACCAGACAGAAATTGGCAATAGTTGCATTTCTGTACCAAATATTATTCATAACTCAGTTCTTAGAAAAAAGGGGGACTATTGAAGCTTAACTTCCATTATGAGAATTTCTAGGAGCTTCAGGAAGATTCTCAGTCTGAAGAATGGCTGTTAAGATGTTAAGACAAAACATAGAATTTAGAAATGCAATACTTTCTCCTTTTAGGAGATGTTGCTTCTGCATCCACACAGATTGACAGAAACTCTAAAGCTGTGCTCTAGATCTGCAACCAGAAAGGCTGGATCAGTCTTATCTGAAGAATTTGGGCACGTTATCCTGTGGAGGGAGGAAAGAGGACAGTTATTGTATCCCCTTCACATCTCATGGAAGATTTAAAGGTTTTTCAAAAGTCTTACAGATTTTTTTTGGCCTTTTTCTGCTGATACTGGTGAACAATAGCAGATCACAATATGGCACTTTTTTTGGTAATGTCTCTTGACTTGCATCACACTAGGCCAAGTGGTCTAGAATTCTGCTTTTAATTTCAGCTGGTTCTTTAATCTGGATTCCTAGTACATGGTGATTTATATTGAAGCAGCTAACAGCATAAAGCAAAACACAATATCAGTTTAACATAGTAACAACTCTTAACATTGTGAGGCTAAAGTGCTCTGCAAAATGCCATGTCACTGTGAGTAGTTTATGTGACTGTGCATACATGGAATAGTCATACAAGTTATATGGATACAGTAAACCAACAAAAAATATGTGACATTAAGCATTTGGTTCCAGTTAATACCAATGGAAACTGAAGTTTCTGAGCTCCAGGCAGGAGGTTCTCATATCATCCAGTCATAGACATCCATTTCATGGTGAAAATGTAGATTTCTCTCCAGAGTTCTGAAAGTTTGGTTCCATCGGTGTGTTCAGAAAGTGAGACTTCAAAAAGATCTGACTCTTGACTCCTTTCTTTTACATCCTCTCTGATCCACAATATTGGTTTTGATTAAGAACATTTAAATGGGGACTGTTTTCAATCTTTCTATCAGTAGGCTGTTGTTACTATGGAGCAAAACTTTTTCAATAGACAACATTCCAAGTGGGTTATAAATTTTATGTTAATATAGAAGAATTTTTTTCCTTTTTCTCTGACAGTTATTCCTGATTTGTCTGTATTACAACAAATGTCTTCTCTCTTTATAACTGCTTAGATTAAAATCAAAGAAAGACTGACTATTCCCAATCAAGCTTATAGTACAGAATGTATGGGAAATTAGAACCGAACAAATACATTATCCTCTTTCAAACCATCAGTGTTCCAAAGTGTTGATTCTATGCCCCTAATTGGTATTTATCCTTTGAAAGTAATGGAGGAAGACTTCAGACTTATGAGAGTTTTGAGATAAAATGCTAGGCTTGTTGACCACAGACTGGTGAGATATTAAACATAGTTTTTTGCTTCCTTCTACATTGCTTACAAAGTGAGGAGAAATCACACATCTGACCACACTGCAACTACTTAATGCTGCTGTAAATAGATCATAATAAGCATGTGGTATATGTGATTGTCTGTGCTGATAAATGAAAGGGTGTGAATTTTTCAGCATCAGTGGAAAGAGGGGAACAAGAAAAAAACCTTCCTGATTGCAGCTGCAAATGGTAGCAATTTTTCCTTCCTGCATTAATGAATGTAATTCATGTAACGCATACTACATCATTCAACAGCAAAATTCTCATGTTCATTTCACAGACAAAAATATTTTAATTAAGAATATCAATGAGTAACGAAAATCCACTTCCAGAAAAAGCAAAGAAAAACGCTTCTTTGGCCGTGTAGAGGAACCATGATGAGAATATAGTTTATCAGTGTAATAAATTCACTTTCCTATAACTCTTTACCAAAAAAACCTCCTTTAAGTCATATTCTGGTTTATTTGACTGTTTTCTGTTTCTAACGTTCCTTTACATGCAGTATTTGACTGCAAACCTGCATTTTACAGTCTCTAGTAATTGAATCACTTCATCTTCTATAAACATCACAGGTTAAAAGAGCTTTCAGCATCTGAACTCCAACACAACATACAAACTAAAATAATTTGTTGTCTAGAGACCATAACAAATTTTAATGTGCATTTACAGAGTAAACAGAGGGCTGAAGGGAGTCAAACCAGTCAAAGTGAAGAATATGTATTACAAAATCCACACATTACTAAATTACAAAGTAAAAGTGATGTTTTGTCAAAAAAAGAAATTAAAATGTCTCTCGGTGGCACGACATATAGATAATATTAAAAACTGGCTTGCATGAGGACCAAAGTATGTCTACTCTGAAGTTATATCACACAGACTGTAAGCAATTTACAGAATTTAAGTTAGTTTTGCATATACAGGAGTTGCAAAATTAGAGAAAACACACTGAAATATAGAACGCACACACACACAAAAAAAGATGTATATATATAAACCTCCACACAATCATCAGGGGTTGGCCTAAGTCTGTAATAGCCACCATTGAACAAGAAGTAAACAAAAAGACAGGAAAAAAACTCACAGGGGAAAAAGAATAATATATTAAAAAGAGAAAAAAGAAAAAGAAAAAAAAACTCAAAAGAAAAATACCCTCATTTGTTTTCCAGAAACAACATCCTCTAGTCTGCTGAGCTGCTTTGTGGAATTAATTTTCTCCTCTCTATTTCTCATGCCAAAAAAAAAAAAAAAGGAAAAAAAGGCTTTTTGATAAAGTTTGCATGTATTTTATTTGGGTCGATGTTAAATCACTATAGTTTGTTTCATTATTTGGCCTCTTTTTGCTTCCAGGCTGGAATGGTTCTTTCAGTGTAGGAAACCAAATGTCATCCATGGTTAATTCTGTAATACTGATGACTCGCAGGCCAACCCCTGAGAAGTCAAGGATGAGGCTTCTCCTTGCCGAAAGAAAAGGAAACTAGGTCTTGCTGTTACAAAACGTTTGATTACATCACACCAGTTCTCTTCAAATAAAATATCAGTGATACGCCAAAGAAAATAAGATATATCAAGAAAACGTGGTATCCTCTTCTCTTTTTTTATAATTTTTATTTTATTTTATTTTATTTTATTTATTTAGTAATTTTGTTTGTACTTCCTGAAGAAGGTGCTCCTTGTGTAGAGATTTAGAGTACATTGGGTGCAGAGTGGTGGTTGGAGGTTAGGGTCAACTTTGCTGTCCGCTCCGTGGATTTTACAGGCGATTTGCTCTTTGCTTTAAGAAGAGAAAGTGATATTGGAAAAAGTCAGCACTTTTAGATTAAAGCAAAGCACCCTTCACAAAGCCACAAACAAGAAGCAGGACAGAAAGTCCATGGCTTGTAGCTATCCTCGCACCTGCGGAAGAAGTTATAAGATATTCGCTCATCTTGCAGATTTCCAATGCTCCTTATAAGGCTGTTTTAAACACATACATTTATATATTTAATTAGCTCGCCAGGTTGGCTCTGGTGCCCATGAATGTCTTGGCATGCACTGCAAATAACAACACATACAGAGTATTTCAGTCCCAGGGAAGGTTTTTGTTTTGCTTTGCTTTTCTTTCTCATCTGTCTTTTTAAACAATGTTACCCAGTGAAACCATACACTAAAAGGGACAAACCCAAACACCTTCCATCTCAGAGTGTTCTTTACAAAATCATTTCCAACATCACATCGTTGATTACTTACAACAAAATCATCTAGTGGCTAAAGAGTGTTTTCTTGTAAACTGGATGAGATCCTGGCAAATAGCTGTGCTATTTACAAGGGGGAAACAGATTGCCAAAGTGTTTGGATTATTTTTTTTGAGAAACTAGATTTTCCCAGTGGTTTTTTTTTAAATAAAGCTATGAAAACAATGGTACATATCATTATTTCTAAACACGTGACTTTATATTTAAGCATGTTAGCAGAAAAAAACCATTCAGGGCTAGACTAATTAAACTGAAATGTCCACACACCAAGAATATAAGTATTTGGATATAAGTATTGGAACTCCCTATATCATATAGAATCACATTCCAAATTTGAAACATATTACATGAGGTGAAAACCATAAATTTAATTTGGTTCCACTATAAATAGGAGTTCCAATTATAACAGATTAATGCATGATCAATAGATTTTATATCTGTGTTGTATATTTGGAAAGTATTAATGTTACAGGCATCAGTTCTACAACGAAGTAATAATGGTGTTATAAGTAGTCTATGATAATGATGGATTTGTGATAAATAGTTAAAAAAAAAAATCTATTGATCATGTATAAGCTATTTTTGTAAAAAATTTATTACTAAGCAGGATGATGAATTTCATTGCAGCCCCAAAAAGCACATTTGTCTCCTCATCAAGACTATACACAACGAAAGCAAAAAGAACTCCAGGAAAGTGCATTTTTTAAACCTTGCAGATATTTATCAGTAACACAGTTTCTTTATATCTTCTTGCTATGGTTATAAGTGTAGCAAGAAGTGTTTCTGTCCCTGTCTTCAGTAAATTTTTCCCTTCAAAAATGGGGATTAAACTAAATTCCAGATTTTAGATTAACACTGCTTACTTTAGTAAATATGTGATGCGAGATGTTGCATACATAGCAGTTGCCATGAAGCACTCTTAGTCCTCTGTCACATACACAAAACCTTCTAAGTAACAGTGATATTTCAATTATCCACGTGTGAACTGAATCTCTAAATGAATATTAACTTTTGAATGGAAACATCTCAAAGACATTACTGAGATGTTTCAAAGAAGTCCAAGGGAACTCTGAGCTTAGTTCCTACTGAAAGAAAACAGGTATGGGAAGCCTACTTATCTCCTGCCCGTCTGATAATGCTACCTGCATTATTACTTGAGCAATATTCAAGTACACTGCAGCACTTTTCTGAGCATCTCAAAACACTTGCTCTGTATTAGGAACAAGCAAACACACAGGCAAATTGACTGTGACTTCTTTCTGGGGCTTGTTCTCAACAGGTAGTATTTATGAACTTGAACTTCAGGGTTGAGGTCAGTTTGGGTTTTGTTGCAGTATGGATTTGTTCTCTCTTTATACAATGTGTAAAATTTGTAATTTGACAGATTATTATAAAGGGTTTTCTTTCTCTAATAAGGTTAGCAGAACTTAGTTACAACCTTTGTTAATGTTAGATCATTTCATGATGTATTCAATTATTTTCACTTGTTTTATTTCATTGAAATGAGGGTTTTTTTGATTGAACTAGGGAAATACATGGCTCAAGACCACTCTAAAGAGGTCTTTGGAGATACATTTCCTTTGCAGAAAATATGTATAATACAACTCAGAAGAATCTCATGGATATTTTTTTTAAAAGAGTTTTTTTAACGATTAATAGTGTTGCGATTTTTGAATTTGAAAGATGTGTGGAGGAGAAACAGTATGATATAAAATAAGTTTGATAAAATATTTCACAGTGGAAAATATTTGCAGGGAAAAGTTTCTTTGATTTTTGTTTTTTTTTTTCTTTTTTCAATATGACAATCTGTAGATCCCCAAATTAGGGGGTAATATATGATACAAACTCATGATAACCTTTGAATTTATAGTGTTCAATTTCTGCATAAATCATGACCTCCCTCCAATTGTTCTACGTACATGTTCTTCTCTAAAAAACAAGTCTGTTTATCTTGCAGGGGATTTAGGTTAGAGTACAAGCAGTAAACGCAGGCTAAAGCAATTCTGAACATGAGAAAAAATTTAGGGAAAATAACAACTGAAACAATTTCAGCTTCAATGTGAAGAAAGAGGCTATTAGGTTTGTTGGAAAAAATTGTCATAGACAGTGTCCTCTGTGAAGTTTTGGGAACCCGTTAGTATAGCCTAATCTGGTTTAATAGTTTCCAAAATGCTGTCTAACCCAAGCAGATAAATTTTCAATAATATATCAGCCCAAATAAAATTGCAACATGCAGTGACATGTATGGCTAGTAGGTGTGGTCTCATCTTTTCAGTGATGTTTTATGAAATAAAATTGAAGTTTAAGTATATTCAGGTTGGTTTTTTTTCCCAGAGATGTGAAAAAGAATTGTATTTGTTTTTTCATGAACCCAAGTGTTTCTTTAGCTTTTGAAAGAGTGAAAGCTGCCAATGAAGAATGAGCACATAGTGAAACTGAAAGCAGCTTTTTTAGACTTTTTTCTTTTTCTGTTCTATTTGCTCATATTTTATTATTTTGTTTTTCCTCTTCAAAGAAGATGTGACCAAAAATATTCAGATATTTCCATTTTGACTTCAAATCTGAAAGTCATGGGGTGCTTAAATCAGAGACTCAGTTCCACCATTTTAAACTTATGTCAGAGGCAAGGTACACATCAAAATCCAAATCAAAATATCTTGAAAATTCAAATATCTTGAAAATTCAGAGTATCCAGATTCAGACTTTTCATGCAGATGTATTTTAGTGTACTGTTCTGACCAAGACTTGAATCACTGGAACTGTGAGCAAAGTAATGTAAGTTAAAACGTGTCTATCTGTCTGACAGTTTGATAAATTGATTACTCATTATGTATCCATTTCAAGCATTATTTTCTAATAACATAAGGACAGCTAAAATAAATTTTATTGCACTTCAACAACGCTGGGTAAAACTGGGCTGCAATTATGTAACCCTCAAAAACAGTAACTCAGAAGAAGCAGCGTAGTATAATGTATGTGTATTTTGTTTCTACATTATTAATTAAACTTTACTTGATGTGTGTGTCAGACATTCTCAGAGTTTCACCTATCAGCCACTGGGATCCAGTTAAATTCCTCTTGTGAAATGTAAATACTTATTATTTTTCTTTTACTTCCTGCTACTAACACACATCCAAAAGAGCAAATGTTTATGAAATACTTAGCTTTCTCCTGTAAACAAGTACCATACTGCCAAAGGCATGTGATTACGAGATAAGTTTTTGTGCCACGGCATGAAAGAGTAGTTCATGCCATTAAGGTGTTTGAAACTGTGTTTTATTCAAATTCATGGTTTTCTTAAAGGTTAGGAATACAGAGAGAAAAAATTGTGATAAATAATTGTGACCTTAATGTTTAAAATAATAAAAGCATCTCTGTCAGAAATACTGAAGCGTATTTTGTGGCTCACAGTGTATGGACCACACAGGTAAACATCAATTTTGTTTTGTTAATGAAATCAGTTTTAGAGCATCTAAGTATAAAATAAAACCATCAGAAGTTATAAATTCTAGTAAACACTAACTGATCAAAAAGGTAATTACTCATTCCATGCCTGAATGACTACAGTCCCTGGCTTTCACTACGATATTGATCAGACAAAATTTGTGTAAAGATACATGGGATTTTGGGAGACAAGCAGAGAAAAGTTGAATAATTTTTTGGTTGAATAATTTTGCCCGTTCATTTTCTCACAACTGGATGAAACACTGAATTGTAAACTAAGCAGCTGCCTCGGGCACTACCAATTTTAGCATCTCCTATTTGTAGGAGTACCTTGCATGGTTAACCACCTTGGGTCTTAAGCAGTTTCCATCTGCGCTTTCTAAGATTTGGGACATAATAGCCTCCTGCATTCTGAGCCTCATACCTGTCAGAGACTCTGAAAATTGCCTTCTTACATTTAGGCATACAATGAATAGCATATTCTCATATCAATAACAGAAGGAATCTGCAAATTCAACAACACTTTACTATTTTTTTAAACATATAAGTTTAGTTAGGGTATCCTTAAATTTCCTTTAATTAGTAACCCACTGATCAATGCCTGAGCAGTGTCCTTGTTTTGTGCTGACCAGTACAGGAGACATACAACCAGTCACACAAAAATCCATCCTAGATTCTCAGTATGTATTACATTATACCAAAATATCCTTACGTATATATGGGATTGTGCTGAATATGAATTAATTTTGCTGTTCTACTAATTTTTGAAATCTTGGAAGTTTCATTTTTCAGGAATTTGTGCTGATGTTTTCCATCTTTAAGTGTCTGGTCTACTGTTTTAAAACACTTAGCTTTGCTTTGCTTTATCATGTTGGATTTTACATAACCTTCTTGTGAGCCCCAGTTGAAAACACGTGAAATCATAATTTTGCATGAGATACTTGCCTTAATTTTACTGGGGACATAAATTAACTATAAGATTTCTTGGAGGAGATTTGCTGTATCATATACATAAAGATAAATAAAATCAAGTATGGTTGATTTTATTTGAAGTTGTATTTGAATATGTCTCACACAGGTTTTTAATAAATAGATTTTTTCTCTCTGGCCTGTCAATTGCTATCATCCTTGTTCCTCTGAATTGCATAAATCATTGTTGTATATATGTCTCTTATACTGCTGAGATATATATACCCCTCTTCGTCTTCAGAGGAGTGACTTCTCATGTGTGTTTTAAGGCTCAGTCATCTGTGTTTGATTTTGAGGAACTGAATAACAGAAGATGACCAGTAAATATCAGATTCAATGCAGATCCTTTTGCTTAAGATTTCCCTCCATCTTTCTCCATTGGCTGTACAATAATCAGCCTAAACTACTGCAAATTGCTGTTTGAGCAAATGAATTTTTCTTATACACCAGAGGAGAAAGTTCTGAATTTCTGTTTGGGTTTTTTTTTCTTTGTTTTGGTTGGTTGGTTGGTTTGATTTTAGTTGGTTCTTTTGTGGCTTTTTTTGTGTTTTGGAAGAAAGCTGCTTCCAAATTGATTGAAGTTTAGAATAGGTTATGTCTTGAATTTCCCTGAAGTCTACTTAGATTTCACATTCAGTGTGTAGTGCTGTTCATCTGATGTCTGTTCCTTATCTGTCAGGGACGTCTAGAAGAGCAGATAAGGAAGAGGGATGGGATTCTAGATGGATGGTAAATCCTTAGCTTTCACTAGGTAAGGTGCCCAGGTGAACAGATGTGTTCAACCTTGTCATGGAGCAAAAAAAGTGACAACTTTCCAACCCCAAATAGAAGGGAGAATTCTGACAGAAACTTGAGCCACAATAACCCCTGGAGCTCTTTCTCAGCTAAGGCAGGCCACAACCTTTAAATTATTGCCGGCTACACCTGAAGTCATGTTCTAATGTAAATTTGAGATGGTAATACTTGGGAGAAGAAAAAACCTGAGGGGACTTCAAATATAGGTAGCATGTAGGAAAATGATACTTGGCTTCAGGCAGTGATTCAGAACAAGCCATAGTAAATCTATAAAAGGAGAACAAACAGCAGTATGAAAGGAGAAAAAAAGAAAGAAGAATGGAACTTTGAATAACTTCTGCACTTTCACAATGCCAAGATGGACAGAAGTAAAATTAAGTGTATATCGGTGTGAACAAATATGGGATTTTACATTCAGGCTAGTTTCTACATCACTTCCTACATTAAATCCTACCCACAGAAACAACTAAATCTCATCATTCTTTTCCTTCTATTGAAACATATCTGAGAGTCATCATTCTCTTTTTAATTCTTTAAAAAGTGTTCTTGTTTGTATCTCATTATTTACCTAGTGAGTAGAACCAGGCTTCCTAATTGGGCAATCATGCACTATGAATAAGATAAAAGGATCTCTAATGTCATTCTCAAAGATGAAAATGAGATCATCAAAATGTTTCAACCCTGCCATCCTTTCACTTTGAACAGACAGGAGTGAGGGGTGAGATCCCTAAACATATAATTCAAATGGGAATTTCATCAATATGTATAGATTTTCATACTGTTCTGATAAAACCAGCCAAAAATAACTGTTGAGTTTGAACACAGTTTTTCAGAAAGATGAACTGGATAGTGTACTTGACTTAATCCATTTCAGGTGTAATTTTTGGTCTCTCTTACGTCCTTTATCCTGTAATGCACAACTTCCATTCTCAGCAGTGCATTTCCTTCTGTTTTCATATATAGCTTTGTTTAAATTCTGTTCTTAGGTAGTTCAGTACTAAATAATACCTTATATATGAATATGATTAGGAAATCCTGATACAGTTCTACTGGTTTCACAAGTGTCATTCATTTTTGTAGCAGTTATCCTAAGTTTTATTCTAATGCTTATGCTTCTTTAGAAAACTTTTTAGGCTGTTTTGGTCTGAAAGTGGTCTAGGTATGTGAGCAGTTTGTCCCACTAAAATTCAGCTTCTGAAATTTTAATTTCCTTAGCATTTTCATATGATATTCTCCTAAACAAATTTAGAGTAGTAACATTTCAAGTAGTTAGATTCTTATTTGGTGAATTGAATTGTTGATGAATTGTCTGTGCAGGCGATATGTGGGGTAAGGCGTGTCAAAGTCATAATGATTTTTGAAGCTAAGGGACACAACTTTCAGCTTTAGAAGTCTATATTTCCTTCTAGCAGCTAGAAACATTTTTGTGCATGTGCTCAACTTCTTTAAATTTCATGTGATCATCCAAAGATATAGTGAGGCCTTGATGTCTCTGAACTGTTCAGTGTATGTAAAACTATGAGTACTTCCATCATCATTTATTTACTATATTATGGAAGCTTTTTAACCTTAATACTCAAACTTCCCTACCTGACTTTCTTAGGACAATGAGATTCTGCCTACTTTGGTCTCAGAGTCAGAAATGTCCAAGCATCAACCATTTGTAGCAGACATTCTATTTTTTTTCCTTCCTTTATTTGGTGTTTTTAGCTTGCAAAGTTTTCAAATCTCTTCATGTGTATAAGTAATGCAATGCATTGACTTCAGCTGTTTTAATGAGAGAGTACTTTTTGGAGAAAAGGTTGCTAAAAGAGGTGTTTGCAAATAGTTTGTGAAATACCAGAGTTAGCTATTTAAACAAAACTGAAAAGCAGGCCAGTATGCAGTGCCCATTGCAACAAGTTCAAAGATGAGGGGAAGGGGTGCAAGCTCAAGCAAATGCAAGCCCCCAATTGGACGACTGGTATTGTTTCAGAACAACTGGTGGCATGCTTTTTGACTGCTCTTATCAGCACTGGGCACCTTTCTCTCTTATTGTAACCCTGAAAACCATGGACAAAAAATGTCCTAGAATTTTTTTAATGTGTGGTAGAAAAAATAAAAACTGTTGCATTTGTATTCATCTGTATGAAATGGCTGATTCTAAAGGAATGCAATTTTTTCTGACTGTCCTGTGGTAACCCATCTCCATCGTATACTTGCATATAGCTATGCACTATCCTAAATGAAGGTCGAATTTAGGCTGTTAACAAAAACTATTCAATTGACTCTTTTAGCAACTGAATTCTGCTGTTGTAACGAAACATGACTCCAACACAAATTGCTCAGCATTTTAGTAATGTATATATATATGTGTGTGTATATTTGATATATGCCACTTAGTAATTAAACTCTTAATGGAGCCATTTCTGAATGATACAATAAAAACGAGAGTTTTATTTGAAGAAAACTAAAACTGGACATGTCTTTTTGCTCCTCTGTTTTTTGCACCCTGTTAATTCTTTCATCTATTGGAAAGAAAATTTAAGTGGGTGATACTTAATATTACTCTATTAATTTCAACAGCACTGTCATAAAAAAAAATATAAAGAGAGTTATTATGACACAGATGGAAGGAAAATTTAAATTTTTTGTAAATATTTCAACATGTGATATCGAATCCCTTTTCTTATTTTTCACACCTGACACTTAGGCTCATAATTGACGTACAGTCAACCTGATCTCCTTCTATTTATATAATTTATATAAGAGCTATTTTCATGGAACCCAGCTAAACTCCCACTGGGTGAATCTGGTTTCTTCTGTCTGATTCCTAGATGGTAAGTGTTTTGAGGCAGGGACCATTCCTTTGATCCTTCGTTTGCCTGGTGGATGATGCAGTTGTTTTAGAGATTAGAACAATGGCTCTGATTAACAGAAGGTACCTCTGTCTAAGAGCTGTGACTCACAAGCTCTTAATGGGTTTAGCTGGAGCAGTTTAAGATGACAGTGACTCCATCTCTCTGACTCCCCCTCTTATGGAAATTAAACCCCCAATAGCAGGTGTGATAGAAACAAACACCATGCCATCTCTTCATTTATCTCAATTTAACAACTCTGTGTTTTAGTTTATCAGCTGTCATAGAGGCTTATAAATTATGCATTTATGGCAATATAGAGGCTTGACACTGTGAACTGTGAAAGCTGAGAAGACACCTATTTCCTTCTGCCATCCAAATTTGGGGCAATAACTTCTATTGGAGCAAGAAAGATACTTTGGGTGGCAATATTTTAAACTGTAAGAGCTAAATCAGTGTTCACAATCCAAAACCTTTACCCTTGCTATTGCTGTGTTACAAGTAAAATAAAATAAAAAAGGGTATTGTGCCTACAACCACAGTACACTAGTTTGAAAGTGGTGTATTGTGAGAATGAAGCTTAAGTATTTGTGCCAAATATTGTATTAATTCTATCTTATTCATATTCTAGATTATTGAATTTTCCTGCTTTTATTTCAGATTTTCTCAACCTTTCTCATTACAGTTCTGAGATGTGGATTCAATCATAATATCATTCATTGATATTCAAAGTCTCTTCAGGTAAAAGATGGTCCCTGATTATTAGATATTGTATATGTGGGAATAATTCAATTGACTTCAAAATAAGTAATTGACCTGTTGTTTTGGCAGTGTTTCAGACAGGCACAATTCTTTGTAGTCATAATATCTAACAGTATTATTCTAGTAAAGGTCTTTGCACCATCTGAATGTATGGCTCCCCGTGAGACCTACTGCTAGTTCTTGGCTTCAGGATTGACTTGTTATTGCTCCTTGAAAAAACATCTTGACTTTTGAACTCTTCTTTTTTTCAGTTACACAGAAGGAACTGGAGATGGATACATCATCTTCTGTAGTCTTGTAGAAGTCACTTTTATAATCCTTATAGCCCCATAACTTTGATTTGATGGCTAAAATCCTCAGTCAGTGTCACAGGCAACAACAGTTGAGATAATAATGGCAGTAGAAACAGGACTGGTAGCAGAAGTAGCATTCACATTTGCTCTTTGTATTTCTGTTGATTGATGAACACATAGATTGAATGTTTGAAGCACTGCAAATGTGGCTGTGCATCTAATTTTCACATTTTTACAGCAGCTTTGTTCCAAGACAGTAGCATTTGACAGTAGATGGGGGAACAAACTTCAGTGAGGTGGATCTGACTAGAACACCCATACACAGACAGAATAGCAAGTTGCTCTGCCAAACACTATGATTGCAACTTCCTTATTATAGGGTAAAATGGAGAGTTTGGAGAAGAGTCTTCTCAAGGCTGACAGAAAAGTCATTAGTTGCTCTTCAAATGCCATTCAGCTTTGTCATCAACAAAGAAGGATTATTACTGTAGCTGTAAAGATGGTAATGTGTCTGGAATATCTTTGAAGCTTTTGAATTAATCAAATGTAAACTCCCTGTCCAGAGAATAAGAAAATATTAAAAGTGTTGAGCTTTCGAGGTAGTCTGACCTAAGATTGCAAAGAGAAGCACTAGAAAAAGGTTAATCAAGGTTGAAGAAAAAACACAAAAAACTCTGACGCAACAAAACCCACCACCAAGAATGCCCTCTCCCCCTGAATCTAAATGAGATGAAAACAGCAGTTTTTAGATTTTTACTTCCCTTCATTCTGTTCCTAGAAACCTTCACCGTACTAAACATCTTCAGGTGGTACATGCTGGGCAAAGTTTAGATTTTTCTTATAATTCACTCTATGAGTAGAAGAAAAGTCATCTTCATCTTCATTGAGCCAAATTTTTTGCTATTGTAGATGAATGATGTTTTTTAAACTTCAGAACAGTTGTATCCCTTCCAGTCAGGAGACAATTGCACCCATTCTTTTTCATTTTATGTGATGCAAAGGATTTTCATCATGAAGTAGGGCACCACAGAGGGGAAACTTCCTGTTTCTCATCCGAAGCAAAAATATCCTCTGCTTTACTGTATATCTGTCAAGTAACAAATGAGTTGTGTTCTGAAGCAAGGAAATCCCATCAGTTATTTCAAGAGCAGGCCCTGTCACATATGCTGCAATCTCTGACGACCCAGTGCAAGCTGTCTGATTGTGAAGTAATAAAAAGCAATTTGAGTGAACTGACAAACAAATCATACACAGCTTCTCCCCCCTCCCTATTTTCTCTCTTCTTCCTTTATATTTTTCTCTTTGTTTACTGCATGTGTGGGCAATCTAGTGGTTATTTACCAAATAAAGTTATATCAGGCATGTAGAGCAAAATTACTGCGATTTTGCTACTGAGAGAACTCCTGAGGGTGTCTTCTACCAGATCTTTGTATATGACTTTTGTTCCAAAGGTGAGGTTAGTCTGAAAGGTTCATTTTTACATAGCTAAAAGAAAGGAAGAGATATGATTAAGTGCATATGTAGCAATGACAGATGGGCAGTGAAACACACTGCTAATGTTACTAAAAGAAAAGGAAAGGTCTCAGTATACATGTGCATATAAAAATTACATTGTAGATGGAGAAGGACAAAATTAGTTTCCTATAGTTTGTACATTTAGTTTCCTCTGTGTTTGCTCTCACTGTTTCTTGATGGGCATCATAGGACACAAAAGTGCAGCATCCAAACACCATCACTTTTACAGAAATACAAGTTACAGTGGAGCTGCCATATATTTAATGACAAATTCCATTATTATCTCAGGAAATCTCAGAAAACCTATTTTCTCTTGTGATTTATCATTATTGCTTAATTATGGGCATACTTAAGGTTGAAAATAATATCTCAGATTTCACAGAGGATATGTTTATAACTAAGCATACCCAAGTACTCAGTCTGGTATGGACATATGGGATCTAATAACTCTTCAAACTTGTAGAACAAGAAAAATGAACACATACTGGTTCTGAGGGATTTCTCTCCTTAGTTCCTGAACCTGTACTTTTATAAGAGGAACAGAAATTGACAGTAGTGTAGTATCTGTGATTGGCAATGGCAGTGAGGGATGGTTACAAAAAGCAGATACCATTTTGCGTGTGACAGGACTTAGAACTGCAGATAAGCTGAGAAGAGTTTGTTTGTTACTGCGTTTAGATGAACTAAGCACTAGGAACGGGAGTTTAAGTATTTGTATGCATTTTGTTTGATCAGTAATTATGCAAAAATAAGGAATTAAGATGTGGGGTTTTTGAAAGAAACATAAGACATTAGTGAGTTCATTCTATATTGGAAGACTTGGCCTAAAAAAAAAAGGTTAGCTGCTATAAAGACCTTGCATTGCCATCTAAGGTATTTGGAGAAGATTAGCACTTCTCAAAAGATGTTTACAGTTCCAAGGTCGATAGCTAACTAGTTATTAGGGCTATATCAACTAACATGGTTTGAACTTATTCCATTATTTCAGAGAATCTAAAAAAGGTGGAGCAGCTTCTTTTCAGGAAGAGGAAACGAAAGCGTAAATTTCAAGTAGAAGCAGAGATTGCAGTGTATACGGGTTTAAAATGGGATAGTCATTGCATTATCATCTTGCAAGAATTTCTGAGAACAGCTGAATAACAACAGAACTGTCGCTTGGCTTTTGCTTTAATGCAGTCTTAAGAAAACAGAGACTTGACTTTTTGTTGTGCCACAATCACAATAATGGTTGGTGCCTCCCAACCTTATGGATATTCATAGTTTCTAAAAGAGTAACTGTGAAACCTAAAGACTCTCTAAATGAAGAAAACAGTAATGCTGGCCATCACCTTGATGGAGGCTAGAGCAGACATTTGTTCCTTTGCTTTAAGAGGAGATGGAACATAAATAAAAAAGAAAAAAACAACAACACAGAAGTTGGTTTATATCTCAGAAGATTTCAAATTGGACATAATTTTTTTGCTTAAAATAGATTAATAATAAAAGATTCCTAGATTCTGTAGATTAAAACGGAGACAGGAAGGTATGTCATCGGTTTATGAGTATCAACAGACAGATGAAACATGTTTTAATCCTCTTCTTTTGCATTCATGTCTGATGATCAGCTTCTCACTGTGATTTATGATGCCAAGAATCCAGACCATTCTGTCTTCGGTGAGGACCACCTTCTCCTTTTCAAGTCACTCACTGCAACTCTGCTATCATCCACAGGAAGTTTTGGCATGTAGTTAGGTTAATAGTTGAATTTGTTACTTCATGAAATAACAAAAAGTTGCTAGAAATGTGAAGAGTCCAAACGTAAGCAGGTAGAAAATGAACCTTATTGTCACTTCTTCATTTGTAGTTGTTCCCTTTTTGAGTTCTCTGAGACTGATCTTCTTGAGTCTGAAAAGCAACTAACGGTTTTGAGTGCTTTAACAGAGCTTTGGCAGAACAGGAAGAGTTTGGAGGATATACACATTTCCAGCACAACAAATGGGATATACACATTCCCAGTACAACAAATTCTTCAGACCTTTTTGTTGTCATAAATGTTGAGTCACTTGAATTCAGGCAGCAAAGTTTGTCCAGATTTGTATCCATGAAACAGTGACATTTGGTGCAGCCTGGAGACTATTTAGCTTCCTTTCACCTGAAGTCATTTTAGCTCTTGGACTTCATTTAATTGCAACATTGTTTAGAGTTACAAGGATTTCTCATAACTCTGTGCTCTTCCCTTTGGAACAAGATAGGTTGTTATGAGTTATGCAGAAAAAAAAGTCTGTCACTCCACCTGCATAGGACAATTTCTGGATCTATGCAGATTACCCTGTCAAATTACTCAGATTCCTGCTACGCTGTGATGGGTTACTTCATTTGCTGCAGTCCATAATTATGAAATGAAAGGGTCAAGATGGGTTAGCTTTGACTTTTTCTTTCCTGACTTTTCTGGCTTTGAGTTAGTCATTTAGGACTTCTTAGTATATTATATGAAGACTGTCTGTGGGAGTGTCTGTTCTTGTTAGCTATTTCATCCTATACTGAATCTCCATTACACTAACAATAATAAATATCTTTTTTTTACACTTGCATAGTGTTTTCAGAGTAGTGCAAAATACTGAATGGACCTCATACCACTTTAATTTGTCAGCCCTGGCTATTTAGCTCCCTCACAGTTATCACAGATATTTTTTCTTTTGCGTAAAGGAGAATAGCAGAAATATCTATTCAGTTGGGAAATGATGATGTTTTAAAATGGTGATGACTGTAAACTGCTTTTCTGGAGCTACTTATTAAATATCTATTGTTAAGAAATAAATGAAATTCTGCAGTGTGCTTCAGGATAGAAGAAGTCGAATAGAGTGCTATCTACCTTTCAAAAATAAATGTTGGGGACAAAATATTAATAAAATCAGAGTCAATTTTTCATATATTAGTAGCTGATCTCTTCAGAAATGGCTGAATAGAGAATTCCCAATAATTTCAGAGTGTCATGTTTCCCATTGCTGTAAACGTATTTTACAATAATCTGTGATCATGGCAGTAAAATTTATTGCTTGCCAATAACTATGCACCGGCTCCCTAATATTGGAGAATATTTGATACAATTGCCTATGGTTACTAATATATCTCCCTTCAAGCAGTATTACTCAACATTAACAAACACATCATAATCAACCTCTATGTCTTTCAAAACATGTAGTTAATAATGATACATTTGTATTCAAACACGATTGTGTGTTCTAGGCTGGATGGATGCACTGCTTACGTATAGCGTAATCACACAGCTGTCTGGGCATGCATATATATAGTTAGTATGAGGATGAAGAAGGGAAGAGTTTCTCATTTGATTAAACAAGGAGACTGTTGATTCTGCATCAAAAAAAGAAGACTGTTAATGTCTATGACAACTTCTTTTTGCTTTTTTGAGGTGTCACAACTGACATCTCCCTTTCCTCAGCTGAAGTTGCTCCTCAAAGTTACATAGAGCTAAACCCCCTCCCTGCCTTTTGTTCCCATGGCTATTTCTGTTAGTGTAGAATGACTGTAAAATGGAGTGAAAATCCAAATCTCACCATAGCTGGAAAAGTGAGGCCAAGATTTTCTGAAGTAAAAGAAAGTAAATCTTGGTTCTCATGAGTTAAACCGATGTTCATCACAAATATCACAAATAATTAGTGTAGCAAGCGACTATTAAATTCAAATTAGGCCTAACAGTGATTTTTGGTACACTCTGTTTCTTCAGTACATAAGCTACACCTCTGATGAATGCAGAGTTTGCCTGTGTTTTTTCATAAACAAAAATGAATTTATAACATAAATTATATTTTTATCGGTTTAATTTTTAAATTATTTATGATTGTGATTGTCTGCACTTGATCTGCAGTAATCTTTGCTCAAGTGAAAAATAAGGGATTAGTTTTTCTGTATTGTTTTTTCTTTTTACAGGGACCTTTCCATGTAATAATCTACTGCTCTCAAATTGCCAATGTCCAGTAATCAGTCAAGATATTTCTTGGACTAAAGACATAAACAATACTATAGATTCAATTATATATCAAAAATGATTTAGTGGATTAGCTGTTTTTTTATATACTTTGGCTGCAATGCAGTGTAGTCTGTTGCTACATATTTCATAAACCTCTAACTCTTTTAATTAATTTCACATAGACTGAATAGAAACCAGAGTTTTCCATTTATAGAAAAGTCTGCTGCTTTGAAATGTATAAGTCCAATGGAAAATAAGCAGTATATACATTTATCTGAGAGCAAAGCAATGATAGAATGATGGTTTAATATAAACTGAAATATTTGTTTTCTTTTAACAGCTTAGATGTTTTTTGGAAGAGCTAAAATATAAAAGTGGCTCAATTTCAGGGAAGGAGAACTGGATGTAACTTTTAAACAAGCTTAAAAAATGTATACAGAAATAAAATAGTGGTAGCACATAACACCAGCTTTTCTAGGAGCAATACAAATATAAGAATTTTCATATGAATAATCATATTGTTCCAATCTGTAATGAAATGTATTTTCCTTATGAAAAGTTTCTCTAATAGTATGCCTGTAAGATGAAAGTGATTTCACAGTAGATGTGCTATTAAATTTATGATATTCACTGCTTTTTATTTAATAACACACTAGCAGAAAAATGATGCATCAGAGTTAATTAGGTTATTTTCCATTATATATTTTAAGGTATGTTGTGATTTCCTGCCTTACATTGGGCCCTCAGTGTAATCAGAAGTAGCTCAGAAACCCTTCAACTTACACAGTTTGTTTTCCAGAGGATATTTGATAATTTTCAATGTCTCAATTTTTTATCCTGTCCATCTCTCTATTGCCATCATATAGTGCTGCACCTTCTGTATATTCATAAGCCTTTGCATAACTGTGAATTTTACTGTATCAACGTAGAAAATGCAGACTGATATTGATAGTAGGTTATTTATATAGTACTGAACAAAATCCCCCAAACAAAATGTGTAGTATGTTCATTTCTACATGACAGAGAATGGTGGCATTTCCATTTCAACCCTTGTTTTAAAGCTGATGGTCAAGCACTTGCAGATGACAACAACACATTTTCTGACAAACCCATGGTCTTTCTAAATCCTACACAACAGAGAAACTATGTGGTGTATCTAAGGTTTGCTTAGATTTAGAAGACAAGTTCCTTATGAAAATAGGATTGATACTAAAAGTAAATTAATTTCACCAAATGTTGGAAATACAAAAATTAGGTGACTGGTGCAAAATAACTTAGGAAGAAACACATCTGGATGAGTGTTTTATTTAATTTATCATGCACAGCCATCTTAAAATGAAATGAGTCATTCACTGACATGGCCCTCTCTCTCCACAGACACTACAGGGAAAGCTAAACTTCGATTTGAGAGTTAGCCCTAGGTGGATAAAACCAGCTGAGATAAAATCCGCATACAGAAGTTTAAGGTTTTTTTGCTTCTTCTGCTCGGAAATTCATTCTTCAGATTTTAGGAAGTAAGCAGATATCAAGAAGAATAGAACCAGAAAGAAGGAGGAATAACTGAGCACCACACTCTTCCTAGTCACAATTCCTGGTTACCTTGTTGATTTAGCCTCCTTTTGCATGCTGGTAAGCAATCAAATGAAAGCTCAAAATGCTTTACCATACCTGATTGTGGACTTTGTTTGGGGATTTTGGCTGCTGCTCCAGGGCTGGAGGTGGCACGCACACGCTGATTGGCAGAATTGTGGATGCTACTTGGGACAGCTGCTGAGATGTTTTTACGAGGTTTCATGTCTTGCAACCACATTGGGGATGCCTCAAAGGCTTGCATTCGCCGAGAGTGGCTGTTAGCATTGACCTTGAGAAATGCCTGGGCCTTGTATTCCTGAAGGTCTCCATAGTTGGCATCGGTCACCCTGCATTCATACAAGCCTTCATCCTTTTTCCTCACTTTTGAAATCTGCAGCTTGTGGGAGATGTCATTCCCTTGTACTTTCACTGTCTGCAAATTTGCCAGGAAAAGAAAACAAAGAAACAAATATGTTGTCAGGAATTTTTCTTTCTCTGCAAACTCTACTGACTCTACTGACATAGTGCCAAATTAATCAATGGTGTGATTGTGCTTTCTGCAGGGAGGTTACATCAAGGATGAGTATGGCTAATTGTGTCTATGAGGATGCCTGACATTTTCTTTCCAAATTTGCTTAGATGGTTTCCTCTGAAATATAATTAGCCTCAGACAAATAACCAAAACTACCATGCTCATTTCAATTAATTGCTTAAGATCATGAATATTCTTAATGAGCTTTCTTATGTAAACCTGGTATCTGTGCACTTCTTTGGTTAAACCTTTCCAGTTAGTTGACTTAATTGAATAATTCAGTTTTTGAACTAGTGCATTAACAATTTTACTGGAGATGTTTTCCAAGATTTAAACTACGTTAAAAACTAATTATTAGATTAGTTTGTACTCTTCACTACATTGAAACTGTATATTTGACATTCAGTTTATCTCCTTAAAGTGTATCCAAAGCCTTGATATTTTTTGTCTGTTAATGATAACAAGACATTTTGTGTCAAGTAGCCTATTTTGTCTCATTTATATAAGTACGTACTTATTGAAAGTTCTATATCAGTACATATTCAAGATCGATTTAAGAGTTGTCAGCTGAAAAAAGACTTCTGTTTTATTTTTAATTGGTTTTAATATTTGAAGGCAACATAACATTTTTGTTTCAGATAATTAAAACACGTAAGTTATACATTCAGAAATATGTGATAGGTATTAAGATGCATTGGGAAAAGTTAACACAGGTTCCCTTCTGTATATTCATCACTTTAGAGAGTTTATATTTCATTAATGTTCTTTTACTCTCTATCTGAATGAATATCTGTTTCCCTACCAGAAGCCAGTTAAAACATGTTCAGTGGTCTCTAAAACTTCAGCTTTGAAGAACTTCTGAACATGGTTTACTTTCACTGTTACATAAACATGGATGTAAAGGTTGCTTTGTGCCATACCAATAACAGGCAATAAGGAAACATCAGGATGATGAATTCACGGTAGTTAACAAAAGTGGAGAACTGTTAGATTGAAGTTAGCACATGGTATTGGTGATTGTAGAAAACATTGTTTCTGATAGCTTGGCATACTGTAGTCACCAGTGTTGGCAAAGCACCTATTCTGCCTGCTTGATAAATTGAAGAGCAACACTTGTGAATATGTTATTGCTTTAAGGTGCTGGATGGACTGTATAGTCTGTTGTGTTGTACCCAGCTCTGAATTTATACTTGGCAAACTGAGTTGAAAGTATGGATTGCACACTTAGAAACATAATATGTGTGATATTAATTACACAGAAAGTGCTGGATAGTTATTTAAACCATATTCAATAACAATATATCTCTCCTGAACAGTTTATGTTCAGCAAAAGTATTAAAGAAGTTTCATATGAATGGAAAGAGGATGCATAGGTCATATTTTGCCTTCATTTGCTTCCATACAATAGCCACAAAGTTAACAGTGTTGCATAGCACTGGTGAAAAACAGGATTAGTTTTGGCTTTTGCATTTGAAATTTAGAAATTGTTGCTGGCAGCACATATGCATGTTTTCAGTTTGTCCCTGATTATCATTTAAAACTGATAAAGAGGTGTATTTTAGCAAACATTCAGTATATTTTAGGATTTCTTTAAAGATTACTAAATGCACTTAAAAGTTATTTCTTCTTTTCATGATGATAATTTACAGTAATACTCATGGACACTGAGTATGTCTTCAGAAAAAAAAAGAAAAAACAGTTACATTTGTAAAAAGTGATTTTAGACATCTATGAAACATTGCCTTTCTTTTTATTACAAATGTAAAATAAATGTTTTATGCAAGCTTATAGAAACACTATAAATACCCTATTATGAATTATTATCATAAACAGTGAAAGAGATTTGTTACTTCAGAGATGAGACAAGCTTTAAAGCCTATATTGTGTTTCAGTTCTTATGGATTACTACAGAGATTTTAAAGGAGACAGTATTGATAGGTAATGAATTGTCTGCTAGGCCTGTGTGTAGTGGAATAGTATCCAAAGTCTACATGTGGACCTAATTTGTAAGATAGTCTACAAATGTAACTGAATATACGGCCCATGGCACAAATTTTTTATAGTGTATGGTGAGAAGTATCATAGGAAATGTAAGTATGGCTAGAATAAGTATTGTTTTGAACATAGTATATCTCAATTTTCATTTAAAAATGCCCTTCAGCTATACCTTGCTGCACTTTGACCTGATGTAATTATTTCGTTAGTTCTTTGTAGGCATCAAAAGCAGCAGAGTAAAAGATTTCACAGAAATTATCCACCTCTATTTGTTGCTGGTTTAAGTTTTGCTGGTACTTACAGCCTTGGCTGTAGCTAGAAGGCACTTCCAAAGGGATTTTACTGGAGAAAGGGAAAACCCCTCTGGGCTCATAGAGAACACTCATGCTGCAGTATCTGCTAAGTATCTGTGTTTTTCCACTGCAGTGAGCACCACACCATGACCCCACCACTATACATTTCTTGGGATGCTGAGGAAGGAGGGTCTGAACTATTCTGAGGTCAGAAACAGCCCTGTGGCTGTGCCTGACTCAGGACGTGGGTCTGCTGAGGAAGAGTTCCTTTCCCTGGACAAGGGCTGGAGTAACGCTACTCATAATTCTGTTGAGACAACATTCTGGTTTAATCTCCAAACAGCAGATTGGTAACTCTGGTGTCAGAATCTTACTTTCTTAGAGTCTCAGGGACCAAGAGTGGAAATTACTCCCAAGAGGGAGGTCTTGACCAAAGTCTTTCTGAGCTTTCTTTCTGCCAGAGGGCATGGCCCTGGGAAAGCACCCATTTAAACAGCTGTACACCCCGTTAAAGGGAAGTGGAGCTTCACAGACAAATTTCAGCCTTAGAACCAGCTTTGGAGTGCTAAGGCAGGCTCAGCAGTTACCCGGAGTAAATGAAAACAAGAGGTACAAGGAAGGATTGGTGCACAGAGTCTGTTAGTGGTCTACTGCCTGTGCCATGCTGGCCAATGCCTCCATGCCCAGGAGTGTGGGGGGCTGCATGGGGCAGGGATGCCCTGGCACCTTGCCTGGGCCGGCAAGGAAGAAGTCGTAGAATCACAGAATCAATTATTTAGGTTGGAAAAGACCTCTAAGATCGTCGAGTCAACCGTTGAGCTGCGGACTGCCAGCCTCCTGCAGCCTGCAGTGAGAATGGGGAGGAGATGCGGGGCAGGAACAGACTCGGCCCTCCGAGGGATGGGCTTTTACTGGGGAAGGGACCCCCGGTCGGCGGCGCGGGGGGCTGCCCGCACCCTGCGGCGACACTTACGCTGATCTTCGTGCCGTCGCTGTCCAGGTCCCGCTCGGGCAGGAGCTCCACCTGCAGGGAAAGGAGCGCCTCCGTGGGTCGCCGGCCCCCGCCCCGCTCCGCGCCCCGCTCCGCGCCCCTCTCCCGACCCTCCGCGGAGCCCGTGCAGCGGCGCGCCGCGCCTGCCACCTGCGGGCCGCGCCGGGCACAGCCCGGGACAGCGGGGACAGCCGGGATGCGTGGCCGAGGGGCGCTGCCCCGCGGACCCACCTCCCTCCCGGCTGGCGTGGGAGTCTTTTCGGGGCAGCTGAACGCCGAGACCGGTGAGGAGCGGGCAGCGAAGGCGAAGGCGGGGAAGAGCGCCCCAGATGGCAGTGTAAGTGGACATGGCCCCTCCTGTCCCGTTCGGAAGGATGAAATTGCGCAGCTGTGTTATTTTGGGGTTTTTGCTTCTTCTGGGGCATTTGTTCCCTCCTACTTTCCCCACCCCTGCCAAGAGCGTGCCCTCCTGTGGCAGCTACCTACGGCTGCCAACTCGACTGTGCTGGCTGTAAATTGGAGGGCATGTGTAGGATCTTGCCACTTGGGAAATAAAAAATTCCCACAAGAAGCAGTCTTTGAACAGCTGCTTTCCAAAGGGAAAATCTAAGAGAGGGAAAAAAAAAAAAAAAAAGAAACAGAGGGAAAAATAATAAAAAAAATTAGACTTTGAAAAATCTGCGTGGTTTTGTGAGCATCCCTAGCTGCATTCTGGGAGTGACAGGCACCAAAGGCACCATCCCTTGAGGTGGGCATTTTTGTCTGCAGGTTCCTGCATTGTTATTTCATGGTCAAAACTAAGTCCCTGGAGAGATACAGAACCTCTCTCTGGTCCTTCCTTCTGGCCTCCCTTTCTTTCCTTCCCCCCTTTCCTCTCTTCCGTGGCATTCTCCAGGTGGTTTGAGGAATCCATGGCAGAGGATTAGTACCTGAGTGCCTGTCACCTCAGCTCCAGCCTCTTGGTCCTCAGCTGCCCGCAGAAACCACCACTGGATTTCGAGGTACACCGAAGTGGAGCCACTTTGGAAAGCACAAGACATCTCCACGTTCTGCCCTTCTGTGGCTGTGACATTTCGGGGAAACTCTGTGAATTTTGCTGCAAAACAAATGCATAATATGTTGGGATCTCTTGCTACCTACTGATTGTTTATGCTCTGCTTTTTGTGTTGCCTTTTTTGTTGTTTCTCCTTCCCCCTCTCTTTTTAATATCACTGTTTGTTTTTCTCATTCTCCCTCTTTTCTGTTTCTTTTATTTTTTTTTTCCAGTTTCCCACACATTATCTTCCCTGGTTTCTCTCACACCTAGATATGTTTGTACTCCCTTAGGCACAAATCCATTCTCTTTACACTCTCAGTTCTGCTCACAGGAAATGCTATAGACCCCCCTGCTTGCACCCATGGGCTAGTGAAGTTTCACATAATTAGGTCCAAATACCCTTGGGCAGAATGCAGTATTTCACCAGATTCACTGAGGGATTTTGTGCAAGACCAATTTAGGAGAGAAACAAAAATTCAGACTGATTTTTTGTATTTTGGAGGGCTGAGCTGGAAACCTGTAAGTTGTTAAACCTTCTGCAGCCAGCTGAAACAGCTGTTGGCAGGGGCAAGTCTGGACATTCTTCTGAGTGCATGTTACAATCACTCATCAAATGTCCATTTTAAAGGCTTTGTCTGAATTAGTTACTGTTTCTGAGAACCCCTGCTTGCAAGATTATGTATAAACAAACCAAAAATCAATTCATCTTCTGTTTCTCTGTCCTAGCAGACACTTTCTAGAATTAACCTTCACATTTGTATCCCAGCCCTTTAACAAACCGAATCTGCCCATTTCAGTGTACCACTACTAGGTTTAAAAGCTAATCTTGATAGAAGTAGTCCAGGGCATCATTAATTGTTTAAGTCTCAGTCTTTACTTCCTTCTCATCCTTTCCTATAACTCACTTTAAAATTGTGCAACATAATGAGTCATGATAGTCAAGTGAGGGGGACTACAGACAAACAATGTAATAAATACATGCTGTCTTTCAAGAAGAGGAAATTTGGAAAGACACTGCAATGTCGCTTTCTGTTATGCATTGTTAACAGATTGACTAGAGCATATTATGATGCAAAGGAAATGCAATGTGAAGGAAATATTGCTCGTTGTCTCCTCCCCTCTTCCTCTCTATCCAATCTTCCTAGCCAACCTGGAATTGGTGGGATAATTTGGTAACCAGTGTTACTTCTCCTTCCCCTTTTATTTGTGCATGGGAACACATACTTCCAAATCTGCTATCTTCATATTTCACAGTGTCCCCTTTTCTGACCCCCACTCCCACCAGTCAGCGATTGCTAGTCACCGAGTTAAGCTGCCAAATGGACTGTGCATTATGCGTGTCCGGGGCTAGTAAGTTTGTTTTGGGGGGATTTTTTCTTGTTTGTTTGTTTGTTCTGTCCCCCTCCTGCTCAGTGCGCGTGAGCGGTGTGGGGGCACACGGAGGGGAATACAGACGCCATCCTCCCCAGTCGCACCGCCAAGCGTAAAGCCGGCGGGGAGCTGCCGGCAAGGAAAGGCGGGCAGGGAGCAGGGGACGGCGAGCTGGGGGCGGTAGGAGCGGGCATGAGACTGAGGCACCGGGCGAGTCAGCGGGCAGCGAGCGCAGGGGGCGGCCAGGAGCGATCTGTCCATGGTGCTGACAGCGTCGCCGCAGCCTCGGGGTCCCGAACAACCGGCTCCTGCAGCGCCGGGGCTGCTTGAAATGCAAGGCGCGCCTTTCGGTGGAGAGGGAGGGAGGAAGGCGGCGGGGGTGGGGGGAGGTATTCAAAGAAGTCGATTTTGTCTTTTTCTCCCATTTTTGATGGGGGTGGGGAATGGTAGAAATACACAGTCACAGAATCGAAATGAAGGTCTGACTCTGAGGGTTGCAGGATAATAAGAGAGGAAAGGGAACACAGCATGAAAGGAGACTGCAACGTCTTAGGGGAAGCAGTAGATTTAGCCATCCAGTATTTGGTCTAAATGCAATAATTATGCATGCACTGGGAGGTGTTTCTTGTACGCATATATGCCTATATACAAGCTGTCAGAACTCAAACACATGCATGTCCATTCCCCAAAACCCCTTTACTCTTCTGCAAGATGCCTGTTATTTCCCTCTTTTCAGTCAAGTAAAGGAAGTCTGTTATATGTCTACTTTGAGGAAACTTCTCACTTCTTTTCCTATTTACAGACAAGTTTTTGAACTAAATGTAAACCTGATTCTTGTTGTCCTCATCTCTTACCCACTTTAGTTTTTTTTTCTTCTTTCACCTTTCTTCCTTTCTTTTCTCTCCCCCCCCCCATTCGGTTCTCAGTCTATTTTAGCATAGAAAATCACACACACGTATTTGACAATAAGGGGTCTTACCTTGGGTAGAAAGTCCTTGTTGAATATACATAACTGAAAAGAAAATGAATCCAACATAAGCTAGAAAGATCCCCATCATTCCAAGATGAAGAAGTCACATCAGGGTAAAAAAAAAAAAAGCCAAAGATGCCCTCAAAAAAAAGAAAGAACTGATGTATGAGTGTATGTACGTATCTCTAAATATATGAACAGAAAGCAATTTCTAATGTTACAAAAAGGCTCTGTATTGTAGCCCTAGCTGCGACACTGGTAGCATTCTGCTACTCGATGGAGTCTTTTTCCTTGAGAAGAGCGAGTATTGCAACACAGTGTGGTTCAGATGAGCTGTCTCAGGCGCTGTGTTGCTTGAAGTCCAGACTCAGACTAAAAAAAACACAAACCGTTGAAAAGTGAGTATCAGCTGCTTTCTGCGCCTTTTTTCAGCTACCTGGCAGCTTCGCCCAGCGTCAGCTCTTGCTGCTCAGGATGTCGTGATGACTGCCCTCCCTACACACTGATCCAGTTTGGGAAGAGAGGAGTAGGGGAAAGAAAGGAGGGGGGAGGGGAGGAAAGAGAAGTCTACCGTGCTTGCATTGCTTCAACTTTTCCCTCTAATGGCTGCGATAATGTCTTTAACCCTTCCCTCTCCCTCCCCAGTCTCTACACCTCTACCTGTTCTGACTTCTGCTGGCTATGATGCTGGGGTAAAGCTGCGGGGGTTTTGTCGCTTTTTTTTTTTTTTTCCCAATAGTGTACAGTTTATGATCGTAGAGAGAGAAGGGAACCTTTACTGTACTGATGTAATCTTCGGTCTTACATCCCAAAACACTCAGTGGCTAAGAGGGCAATGCAGTGGTTTGATTTTTGGTGAGTTAAGCTGTTTCTGTTTTCTCCTTTTCCTCTCCCTTTTACAGGGTCTGAGGGGAAAATAGTTACTTAGTAATCCTATCGCACTCACTACTGCCTGCTCCAAATAACTATGCTTCTAGCAAATTACACTAAAATGTTCTTCATTTTGTCTTCAAAGACAGATAAAGAGGAGGATAGTTAGAGTGTGTTTAGGTGGCATTATACAGATTTCTGCAGAAAAAAATATTTAGCTAGATAAAAATGGATTTTGATATGTTACAGATTATTCACAGTAATATGTATATATATTTATGTACACCAGAGAAGGTGTTTACAGCATATTAAAGAATGTTTCCTTCTGCAGTGAATGTTTTCTTCCCTGTTTCTTGTTTTCTGCCTATGTATATTAATACTGTTTAGACAAGAGAGTAACCTTGACTGTATTAGGTGATCAAAACACCTTGAAACACATCTGCACTGAGAGAAGTTCTCTGACTGAAGTCGTCCTGCTGCTTGTAGTAAGAAGACATCTAGAAAGTGCTTGTTGCACGAAGCAATCACCAAATACCTTCTTAAGGATGAGACAAAGACTAAATAGAAACTGAAAAGAGCACCTGATAATCTCTCAGACTGCCAAATAGCTGAATGTAACTGCTAAACACAAACTGAAAAAAGCTACAAGCCATACCGAATTAAGAGAATTTTGTCTGCATGGGCAATATGTTTTTCTGCAACAGAACAAGTTCTATCATTCCTGGCAATAGAAGTGCAGCAGTTCCACAATGGTACAAGATGCAACTTTCACCTTACTCACTGCACCAGCCAAATTATTGTATGCATACAAGACATCTGACATAGTTGCAGAGATCTCCTTCACAGGACTAATTCTAACTGACTGGAAAACAACCTTTTTGTCTGCATTTTAATTTTTTTTCCTAATAATTCCATGAGTTTCCATCTTTATTTGTGAAAATAAGGGAACCATTTCCCCATGGTAATAGCCTATTCCACTGTTGTCATATATAAAGCATAGCAATAATTCTGAGTCAAAAATTAGTAAAATAAATCAACTACCATAAATCAAATAGGAAAACAATTATGTTACCTGAAAGATTTCCTATTACCACGGAGTTTTAATTACTTCAAAGGAGGTCATGATGGATATATTCAAAACCAAAGAAAGCCTGTAAAACAAAAGAAAAGTACTAGTCTTTAAAGGTGGTGGACCTGCATTATCTGAAATAGCCAAGAATTGTCAGTGATTCAGGGATTAAACATACACTGTAAAGGTCTTTACAGGTTCAGATGGTGAATGTTTCAATAATTTCTATAAAAGAAATCCATTCCTTTTCAGATTGGTAGCCAAAATCCTAAGTCACTCCTGAAAATGAAGGCTGATTATAGGATTCACTTCAAACCCATGTACGTCATCAGTAATCAGTTGAAATTACAAATTAGAGACATATTATCACAAGTCAAGTTAAATGTAAATTAGACAGAAGGAAAAAGAATCTAAGCAGTATCTCCTGTTTTAGAGGGAAAGCAGAAAATAAAAGTAGATCACTTTTTTCTCTTTTATTTGCCTATTTCAATTCAAGACAATTGATAGGTAAATTTAATTTTATCAGTTTGTAATTTAGAAAGAAGAATATTTCTCCCAAATACCCTGTAGTCAATGGAACTAATTAAAATTATATTGCTGTCACAGGGACATACAAGATTATGTATGTGGTTATTAATATATGAGAATTGAAGATGTATTAGGAAATAGATTTAATGGAAAGAATCTTAAAACTTGGTTACATAGTTATTATTTTTATTTTATTTATGTCCTGCAGCAAGCCATATGATTTTGTCAAACACTTTAAGTAGAAAGCAGAAATAACCCACCTCATGCTGTCAATGTTAAATTTCACCCTGATGGATGTGAATCCTCCACAATCAACCATTCTGTATTAATCTAGGCAGTGAATGAGTCTAGTTACTTAGTGAGAAATCTCTGCCTTTTGTGCTGTAGAAAGTTTTGATGTAGCCTAACTTAAGCATGCTTTATGACAGGAGTGATATGGTATATGTGAGCTTTCTGATGCATTTTTTCTCACTCTCAATGACTGTAATAGATGAGTCAGCACTGGACATTCTCTCAGGTCATAGCCAGAACATTCGTGCATGGGGGAATATTTTCAAATATGCCAATGAAATGTAATAATAATAGAAGACTCATTTATGATGCTGTGGAGCTGAATTATGTAGATCTTCTTGTATCTTACTACTACTTCAGTACATGTTCCAGATCAAATGCTCCTTCAAAATCTTAAATGCCCATGCATGTTCACCATTCTACCCAGCTTGCAGATCCTGGATCTATGCATCTGTTATAACTATTAAGGAAAAAATGTTTATGGAGATTATGATTCCAAGCTCAATAAAGGTTAGAAATGGAAGTTATTGTGCTGCTAGTCAGCAACAAGGTTGGAGTGCTTTGGTCCCATAAAGCCATGCCAGTATGGGCTGCCTAGCCCTGCAAGAAGCTGATCAGCTGATGACTGAAACAATGGCTGAGTGTTGCCATTCAACAAGCTCAGTTAAAAATTAAAACAAAAAAGTTACTTTAATATTTTGACTGATATTTTCAGCTTTCTTTTTGGTGATTATTTCAAATATTTCTTTACTATTAAAAGGGAAAATTTGTATTGTCTGATGAAATTTGTTATTTTTAGAAGTTAAAAAGGAGGTTGATTCTCTTTATTGAGGATTGCTCTTTGGTTTTGTTAACCCACATGCTCATTTGAACCTCTCTCAGGATGTCACTGTTGCCTCTTGCAACTCCCCCTGCAATTAGAATCTGGGGAAACAGAAGAAAAGCAAGAAAAAAGAAAGATTTGACAAGGAGATGAGGAACCAGTTAAGGGGTTGAAAGTTAGAAAATGTCAAAATAAAGTTTGTCCATCAGCTTAATTCATTCCTTTCATTTACAAGCAATTATGATGCACTTTAGGTGAATGTCTCTTATTCTTGACTTTGGCTCATGCTTCACTCTGCAGTCAAAATTCTCCTAGTATAAGAATGGCTTCTTGCTCAGGCCCAGAAAATAAAGGATACTGTAATATGTAGTACTTTTGCTTTAAAAGTATTGAAAGAGAATGGATGCCTTCATCTCAGGGCAGCTAAGTTCTGGCTTGGAGAAGCAGAACCTCTCTCTGACTGCCAGAGGTCCTGGGGGATGCTCCACAGTCCCTTACATCACAGAGGGTCCATAAGAGTGTGCTTCTCATTTCTGAATGTCTGCCTCAGGATCCTGATGGTTGAGATGAAGAAGCTCTGAGCAGTCACAGCTGCAATTAAAGTGAACGGGTGCTGTGATAGAAGGTGTAGATTATTGTAAAATGTGACAAAACCCCACAATCTGGACCCTGGGTAGCTTAGCATTGATCGTTGTCTATGTGTCTCTGCTGTCTGTCTGTAAAGTGGAATATATTACTGTGTCACTTCAGAGAGGTCTTGTTAAGACAAATTAACTCTCAAGAAGCTCTCAAAGATTTGCATGATGAGCATCATAGGGACACCCAGAAGAAAACGCATAATTCTGCCTTCAGCTCAAGATTTGAGTGGTGTGCATGGATGAGGCCTAGCAACACACACTGAACAATAAAAATAAACAAAATGTCAAAGACCTGCTGATTAACTGACTTCCATTCTTTACATACTCTTAATGAGGTGGGCTAAGATCTAGAAAAAATCCCTATGTCATTGTGTATTTAAAGACTACTTGATTTTGCATATGAAGGGAGGCAGTTTAAGACTTGCTTTGCTGTCTTTGAGTACTTGATTTTGCAACTTTAAAAATGTTCTTTCAGTACAGCTTTTTACTTACAGCAGAACATTTTATGGCTCTACCATTGTCTCTCTCTACCATTAGGTAGCTGGGAGAAAAGGCCACAGAAACTTAAAAAGAGACTTTAGGCATCAATCCAAATGCTTTTTCCTAGTTTTCTCTTTGCTTTTATTAGAGAAAAAAAAAAAAAGCTGTTTTAAGCACAGTCTGTACCCTAGGTTTATGGAAAACAGGCAAAGCTAAACATACTATGCAGAAAACCTTGATAGTGCATAACTTTTCTTATGAACCTCCTCCTTTTTCTTGTCCTTTCTTTTTTCCCAGTTGGTTCATAGTCAGAATAATGTAGAAGTAGCTTTACAGTATGATAAATTCGTTCTGATTTAAGCAAGTTTTTAAAAACTGGAGTTCCTTAGTTCCTTAGTATCATGTGATCAGATCTTTTTAGCAAATCAAACAAAAAAATTAGATGTAGAAATGCTATTGTAGGATTTTATACTGCCTGAATTATGGGTATTGACTGCAGCTTTTCTGAATTCAGTCTTCACTGAAATCCCAGTTTGATTTTCCCTTTTTTCCTTTTGGTATCCTTGAGAGTGTTACGCCCAAATACAACAGTAACTGAGGTGGTTTCTTGGAAGAAAGGCATACTGGAGGTCAGACAGTGACTGGGCTGTTTTCTCCATGTTATTCAGTGTGCTGTTACTGAGGGGCGTGCTCACCATGTTCAAAAGAATGGGGAAGACTGGAGACAACTGTCAAGCTGGTCAGACAGAAAACTTCATTCCTTTCTTTGAAGGCAAATAATATTTTGTCCATGAAAGAAATACTTTTTTTTTTTTTAATGTGAAGTTGGCCCCAAAATTTGCTAGATTCCTTAAGATTTGTCAGTTTGGTGAAGGAAAAGTGTTCTCACAGTGCTAAAAAAGCAGACTTAATTATCTTAAAGGAGTAACAACAGGATACTTCCTGGTGAATTAGTACTTTTTCACTTAGTTTCTCCTTTTTCCCTGTCTTCACTAGAACAGGCATTTTGGGAGTAACTGCACACTGAAATAGCAGCAAAGAAAGCAGAATATGTGTTACATGGGTGTTTTTTTGTTTGTTTTTTTTTTTTTTAGTTTGAAGTTTTACAATGAATCCTGAAGGTAGAGAGTAGCCTTAGGGAAAAACTATTTTCTTGCAAGACAAGTTCTTTATTTAGCATTTAAAAATACTTTTTCTGTTGTTTCATGGTAGATGTTATTTGTTAGTTTGTTTTTGAAGCAAAATCTTATTCAAATAAGTCTTTATGTACAACATTGCTCTGTGGTAATTTTTGTTATGTTGTAATTTGCAATTAAATTTTTCAGTTAAGCCTTACAAATGTCAACAAGTTGTACAAATTTAACTGTATTACAGTCTTATGAATTTCTACCTACTTTAACAGTTGCATTTCAGAAAAATCCCAGTCCGTATCAAAATTAAATTATGACATTGCTGACTACATTAAGTTTTTAAAGATTTTTGGTTTGTTTTTAATCTATGCTAAGACTAGCCCTCTTGTGGACAGTTCTTTAGGGAAGGAGACAGTTGAGAATAAGAACAGTTGTTTGCAACCTTTTTCCAGCAAGCTGGAGAACTGGAAGCTGGGAGAGTTTGTGCAATTTGCGAACAAGACAGACTGTGGAAAGTATCATTTGGTCATTGTCTGTCTGTGGTTAGCTAGGACAAGATCACTACTTGGAATTATTTATCCAGAAAAGCATGAGGCACTTACAAAGCTTTTCAGTTGAAGAATTCAATTCCTTTCAGCTATTCCCAAAATGCATTTATAGGTTTTTTGTTTGTTAGTTTGGTTTGGTTTGGTTTGGGTTTTTTTTGTAATTTTAAAAACAATGAAGAAACCAAAGAAAAGCATACTTCATAAACCCATGTGGTGAAGTACACCTAGCTTGAAAAGGAAAAGCTCTCTGATTTCATAAAACTAGAATCTTTCATTATGCTTCTGATGGGAGCAAATACAAGAATTTCAAAATATAGTAGGCTGTTTGTGTCAACAATGGATATTGCATATCCCTTTGAGGTAAGCCAGTGACATTGCAAAATGCCTATTATAATGCCCTTTCAACATATTGGAAAGCTTCATGGAGGATATGGTGAAAAACACTGGCATAACTTCAGCTCTTTGCATATAAAGTTATTCATTTTTTTCTGTAAATAAATCCACCTTCATCATTTTAACTACAAGTATTTCTTTTGTTTTAGTTTTTATGTAGTTCAGTGAAACAGCTACCATAGCAGATTCAGCCTGAGAAAGGAATTGTTTTCTTCAGAGAGAAAAAGCAAAATTGTCAGCATTTGTCTTTGGGCACTATTTTACTGCATTTGCCTGCCTATGAGACAATCGCTTTCAAGTAAGCGCAATAACTGTGAGGTTATCTTCACGATGCAGGACCATGAAGCCAAGAGGGACAGGAGGCCTCAGAGATCATTACAAATAGGAAAGTTTTTATTACAAAAGTAGCTGGTAAGCAGAAACTCATTAGAGACTAGTTTTCATCTGAATTTTGTCAGAAAGAAACTATCCAATCTTTGACATACTTACCTTAGAAACAATCTGATTTTTATCTCATCTTTTCTTTTTTTTTTTTTTTACATTTTATTAAATCTTCCTTATCCAATGAATCAGCAAGAATGGGTTCCACTGATTTTTCATACATCCACACTCCATAAAGAAAATTACATCCTTGATATGATGTATGAGTAAGGATGATATAATTTACCCCATAGTACCTACCTTGGTATAATAAATCCATCATAGTAGATAACATCCATAGACCAGCAGTTCACAGTCTAGAGAGAAGTGCCTTTTTCAGTAATCATTTATTAGATATTCACTTTCTTTAACATTTAAAATTGGATTAAAAATGGCAAAAAGCCTGTAATTTTGATTCTTTGGACTTACTTGGGGATATCATTTAGTGGTGGACTTGGCAGTGTTGGGTTAAAGGTTGGACTCAATGATCTTAAAGTTTTTTTTCCAACCTAAATTATTCTATAATTCAATGATTCTACTTTAAGGAGGTATATTCTTTAACAACTAAATAAACTTTTGATTGTCTAAGTACAAGTATTCATCATCTTCTGTACAGGAAAAGCCTTAAGGACTATTCATGATTCTGCATTTTGACAACACAATTATTAATTAGAAGCTTAAAGACAGAAGTGGATCCATGTTGAAGTGTGAAAATGCTTGTGATTAAATGTTAGGATTTTTTGATTGGAAATGATTGATAGGTTACTTTGTTTTTCAGGATGATTTATCAGGAAGATTTAATTTGAGCTTTTTTTTTTTCTCTCTGTTTGTTTGGGATTGTTTTGGTTTTTTCTTTTTTGTTTTAGTCTGGGTTTTTTTGCTTTGGTTTGGGGTTTTTTTGATAGTTTTTTTATGACTATGATTTGGAATATTGTTAAACAAAGCAAGCCATAAAATAAAGCAAAATGAACTTTAATTGGGCTAAACTATTAAAATATCTTCCTCTATTTGGGACATTCCTAATATCTCCTCATTTTTAGTTTGATGCAAAAGCTGATTTAGCTAATGGGAGTCTTTTATTTGACTTCAGTGGCCTAGAGTTCACAATTTCGCTGGATAATATAGAGTAGTGTTGACTATAAAAATCCCATCTGTCTCACTCACTTGGACATTGTCAGTGTGTTTCTTAAAGTCAAACTCTTTAAAATTATTCTCAGAAAAAAATATTCTTAATTAAAAATAGCATTTCTGAGTTGGTTAGTCAAACTGCCGACATTTCACACCTGTGTGGTCGGGAGGTCTCGTATTTTTGGATTATAATGAAAAAGCTTTTGGGATGTTTAAGGTTTGATCAGAACTCATATCCAACATTGAATGGACTGGAATGGACTACCCAGGGAGGTGGTGGAGTCACCATCCCTGGAGGTATTTAAGAAAAGGGTGGATGTAGCCCTTAGTGCCATGGTCTTGTTGATAAGCTGATGTTAGTTCAAAGGTTGGACTCAATGATCTCAGAGGTCTTTTCCAACCTAGTTGATTCTGTGATTCTGTTATTCCATTGAACTGGATCAACAACTTCAGTATCTTTTTAGTCACTATCTGTTTTTCTTCACTTAAGCATTCCTGTCCTTTTAGGTTTACACAATGTTAGGTACCTAGGCAATACTATTTTTAGATGGGTAGGTTTTCCAATGCTTCATTTGTCATCTTGATTACTAGCTTGTGATTTTGACAGGGTGAGAAAAAAAATGACCTGAAATAAAACTTCTGAATCTCTGTAGTTTCGTTCAGCTTTTCCCTTCATTCTTTTCTTTCATTATTTTTTCTTTTTAAATTTCTTTTTGAATAACAGGGCAATATCTGGGATACAGGAAATACAAAATGCCACACACACACCAACCCTTACATTGTAGAGCACGCATGATTGTAAGTGCCGTTCTTTGAAACACTTGTAAAGGATATAATTCAGAAGCTGGAAGGGGGCATCTATGAGAGGAGACTGAATTCAGACACAGCATACTGTGTAACCAAACAAAAGAATGTTGCCTTTCATTGTTTAATATTCCTAGCAGTAAGATGGTACCACTTACGATGTTGAAAAGTAACACATGGTGGGGCATATAATTAAGTGAAGCCTAAAGAATAATTATGCAAGTACAGCTCAGTATAATGAGAAACCAGGGATGGGGGTTTTAACATCCTATTTTGACATTAAGTACAAAATTGAAATGTGACGCTAATACATCTGTTGGAAACAGAAGAATCCTGCAGATGCAGTCATTTCAACAAAAAAAGACTATTTTTGCATTCTGTAGAATAGTACCATTTCATATTTTAAGTAAAATAAAATTTTATTTATTAAAGACTTGATATAATTTCAGAAGAAAAACCTGAGAATATCCATTTTCTCTAAATGAAAACTACCTCCATCCCTCTGTTGAAATATTTATATTTTTCTCTTTAGTCATACAAATAAAACGTTACAATTATTCTGAAAAGTGCAATAGCAGTTAAGGCCAAGTTTTTCTGAGCTATTCAGAAGAAACTATTGTAAACTGAATATTTTGCCATAAGCCTGTTCATGAGGGACAGCTCTAAGGTTGCCACAACAACAGCTTTTTGCTGCCACTCCAGAAGATTACAAGAGAATTTAATTAATACAACATTTAGAAGAGTGAAAAGTGTCTGTCCAAGATAATTCTCTAATTGTGGGACCTAGCTTGAGTTACAGTGGGCTTTCCTCTGACTACGTGAGATGTATTTTAAGAGGAGAACCAGAAGGTGTCTTGAACTTCATTCTTGTTGCTGCCATCGCAGTGTAGATAAAGGTCATGAAAGTAACAACTCTAAGCCACGTTTTGCTGGCAGGAGTTGGATGTTTAACACTTCTCCGAAATAGGAGAGTGTCAGAGACTGAAAAAGTTAATGACTTACACATTTTAAGATGACTAAAAAACTTTTGCAAACTGAAAAGAGGCAGCTACTCACCCAGCAAGCCCCACTTCTCCCTGAACACTGCCAAAGGACCTTCAGATCAGACAAGTGGGAGCCATTGTCCAACTATCCTGGGTGCAGATTCATACCTGAAGCTACAAACTGAATTTCAAGATACAGGAAAAGACTAAGAACAGGCAAATCCTCCAAGGTGGGAGAATCCTTCTTATTATGCTAATGTCCTCCCTATGCATGATAAATCTGCACAACCAGCCCGGGCTATGCATCTCAAATGTTGGACCATGATGGACTGTGATTGATGCTGACACAATAGGCAGCTGCAACTGTCTTAGGGGATGTCAGAGGCTTATGAAGTGTCCCATGACATGATCCATGGTAAAACTCCCTGCCCTGGGGAGGTTCAAGGCTTTCCCACCTGAGCCTAGACTGTATAATTACTCATGACATCTTTGAGTTTTATGGAGGGCTTCCCCTAGCCCCAGCAGATCAAGACCACCACTTCCACTAATAGGCATGGAAGCTGCAACTTCCAAGTTTCATCACTGGATCCAGTATGTGGTGACTATATACATCTTTCCACCTTTATCCTTTCTTTCCCTTTTTCTCCTTTGTGCACTTCCTTAAGTCTTATCTTTAGGCTTTAATATTGCTATGCTTTAATGTTGCTATATTGCTATAGATGCTTTAGTATTGCTGTATTGCTATAGATGATAACACCCAAAATGGCAACATACTTGTTTACCTTTGAAACAAAATTGTTCTAAAATAAACCCTACATATAAATTTTTACAAACACTGATTATTCAGTGTCATTTCACTCTAATCAACCCCAAGGTATTTATTAATAAGAATTTGGGTTACCCTCTCCTTCTGGGACGGGTCATAACAGGGAGCAATTCAGCTGCTAATGCTAAAGCTGTCTACTGGTATTATTAGGTTTCCTAGACTATCTCAGGCATGGGGTTGGCAGATACACAATAGAGCTTAGAGTGATCCTACATCTGTTTGAGAGTGCAGCTAGGGATGAGTCAGGCTATCCTAAGGTGCCATTTAGGCACTAGGTTCCTATGCTTAAGTAGTCGATGCTCTCATAAGATTTCCATGGTTCTATCTATTCTTCCATAAAATAAGAGACCAAGAGAAAGACATTAACATTTATCCATACTCATATAATCACTTAATGGAATGAAAAATCGTAAGATGGAATATAGATATAGAAATCTATGAAAAATCAAAATAAATCCTGGTGGTAATAACATTTTCAGAAAATGGTGATATTAAGCTCTAGTAATAGAAGAAAGCTTTGGGAAAATGATTGTTCTGTTACTGAGAACAAGGAATTCTGTCTTCTCTTTCTTTTAGATTAAAAAAAATTAAGTACTTTCCTCAGGAAAATTTTGTAAGGTTTTGGTAGAAAAAGTTATCTCTTTAAACTTTATAAAGCTTCACGTCTGGGTGCCAGGAGACACGGCAAATCGTTGGTGTTGCACCATGAATTTCAGTGGTTTCTTGCACTCCTAATAATCTTATTCTATGATTTCAAATCAGTATTTTCTAAACAGTTGAAGAAACATTTTTGAGTCAGGGAAAAAAAATTGTACTTTGATTTCACACTTCTGTACGGGCTCCTTCAGCAACTGGAAACTCCCATCTGCAGAAGGCTTTTAATTGTTTTAATTGTTTTCATTATATACACAAGCCATAAATACATTCAATGGTGTCTGCTTTGTACTATTTCAAAATAATGCTAAGAAAATCTGAATTATTGGCACAGTACCTGAAGGACAAAGAAATAACCCAAAATGTCTTTTTCATCTAGACACCTAGTTGATTGAAGATAATATAAAATACAATTCAAAAGTTCATTTAAAATTTTGCTTGGAAGACAAAGACAGGGATAAGGTGAACAGAGCACAAAATCACTTAGATCTCTACAAGTAAATATGTATGTCACTTATTGTAGAAGAGAAGCTGGCTGACCCTGCTGTTCATGTCTGACAACCTGACCCATAAACATTAGGAAGAAGCTACCTGCCAAGAATGTTCAATTTACATTGCCTGCCACATCTTTACAGCTGGAACAGGAGATGCTTGAAAGCTTTTGTTTTAATCATTTTTTTTCCTAAATAACAAGGCAAAAGTCTACCTTGTCTTGAATCTGAAGTAGGACAGTAAGTCATTCTAGTTCTTTGTACTGTAGCATTGCAGAGGGCACTGCTCTGTAGTATAAAACCAAAGTGAGTGTTTCAGGTGCAATTCTCTCCAGTGCTGGTGTAAGTACTGTGATGGTAGTTAACACACATAATGCACAGCACTCCTACACAAGTTGACTCCTGGGAAGCATTTAGTAAATTTCAAAGGTCTGTGAAAGCAGAAAGTAAAGAGAGATGGACTTTTCTTCTGAACACACTGATCTCATTCCTGCAGGTTCTGTGAAGAGCAGTAAGGAAATTAAAAGCTGTCCAGCAGCAGCAACCACCCTTGCACTTAGTAAAAAAGGCTGTCTCCATCCTTGGCCTGGAAAACCACAAAGTGATGCTTGCAGAGAAATGCCTTCCACCAGCAGACCACAGGAAGGGTGCAGGGCAGAGAGCAGGGTGACTTTCATACCATAACTGCTGAGGGCTTTTTTGAAATCATGTTGATTTCTCTGTCTCTCACTGTTCCAAACCATACTCTGGCTACACCCATTAGCTCTGGCCAACAAACAAAAGGCCAGCCTCCCCTCCAGTGTGATACAGAAACTGACCTGAAACGCTCATGAGATATTGTAAAACAGCAACCCACAGTATGAATTTCTTCCCCCCAGTGAGCTATCTACATGTCAAAATGCAGTTTTATAATGTTTGGATAAAAAAACACAGTTCAGCCTACCAGGCATGCATTTAGAGGAGCTCAGCTCTGATCCTTGTTCTGGCATCAACTTCCTCTGCTTCCTTGGGAACACTGCATATAATTAGAAGTCCTTTAACCAGGTTTAAATTAAGGATGACAACTTTGTCTGAAGAGCTCCGCAATTCACAGATGAAAGTTCATGTGTTGGTCCTAAGTTTAACTTGTCAGTGGTAACTCGCTAAAACTGCCCACTTGGGGTAGCACAGTGTCATTACTTTGTATGCCCAGTTGGTCTGAGGGTGATATTGAAATGTCTGGGCCTGACTGAGCTTTTCTGGCATAGTACTGCCCTTCCTGGGAGTGCCATATGACAGAGGAATGTGAAAAAAAAAACCCTTAAGTCAAATCCTCAGCCTTGATAGCTTCAGTGAGTTGCTACATTTTGTATCTTGTAGATTCTTAGTATAAAAAAATGCAGAGACAGATAATTATCTGGAGGATTTTTTAAAAAATATTTTATCTGGACTTTTTCTCTTCCATACTTTGGAAGGATAACAAACAGGAAAATGGACTAAAAAAAAAACCACAAAGATAATCTTAAGTATACCTTGGTTTGGATTCTTTTTGAATCTAGTGTGCAGATGTGACTTTTTCTCCTGCTGCTTTTCCATAGTTAGTTATAAAAATATGTCAAGGTTTTTCACAAAACAAATTCTTTGAAAATGTGTCTTTTTTTTACTTATTTTTATTTGTTTATTCTTAGAGCAACATCAATGTAAGACCTCTTTAAAAGTAAACAGCAGGAGCAAGTCCAGACAGCAAATGTAGTACATCAAGTCTTTTCTTATGAATTCTTTCCCTCCATCTCCCTCTGTCCCCCTCTCCACTGCTAAAAAAGGACTGAAGAAAGGAAGAAAAGGCTTACACAGCAATATTTGCATCCCTGCCTTTAGCTAGTCACATTTTCCTAGCTTGAGGTGATATGCATTATTGAAGAAAGTCCAGCTTTCTCAAGTAAATATGTGCCACTCAAATAAATAACTGCACACTGTAGTCCTCTGTACTCTTGGGCAGTGTTTATAATAACTTGCATACAGCCCAGTTTTCATTTTTTCATCCTTACTTTCATTTTTCAGGGAGCAAATATTTTAGCGAATGTCTCAGATATGCAGGGGCCGATCAGAATGAAGTAACAAATTGTAATAATTGTTGAATCAACACCACAGCATTGTGATAAAGCAATATTCAAATGTGGTTGCCAGCTTTCAGCCATGTAAATCCATGCTCAGGCTAAGGATCAGTATAGCAGCTGTGAGATTTTGGGTGTCTAACCTCAGATATTTGGCTTAAAATATTAGGTTTGTGTTGCATAAAAGTATAGTTAGTTATTATCTAAGAGTTAATTAACCAGCATAAATTAATATAGTAACACTTCCATTTATTGCAACCTGACACAAAGAATCTGCAACAGTATCTAGTAGATTACAACTTGAGCAATTCCCCATTAACTGCTTAGTTTCTCTCATAGATCCTGCTTCCATAAGTTGTCCCACTAAACATTTTACTGCTTATAAATGAAGATAATTATAGTGGGCTGAACAGTGTCTGAGGTTTTAAAAGAAAGCTTTTGGGGGTGATGTATAGTTGCTCTTTCTTTTTATGATGACCTGATAAGGGTCAGTCACTTATGATTTTTTATAATTTCCTTGAATTGTGGTTTTTTTAACTGATATCTACCTGTATGGTTTTGGTGCATGGCTGCTAGTCTGATCTACTGGCAAGACATAATTGTTTCAAGGTTACATAGCAGAACCTCTCTAATCATATGAGCTCTATATTCCTAAGCCATTTGGAGTTTAGTGTTTTAGCAACCTCTATGGAATTCTTGAAAGGAATTTAGGGTGAAATGCTCAACATTTCATTATATGGTGAAATGATAGCTGGTGTATGTCAAGAGGAGATTTAAAAAAAATATATATTAATTTTAAAGAATTTTCTTCAGGTTTTCTTTCAGAGACAGATTCATTGCTTTTTACATATTAAAATGACCACATAATTTTTGTGTGTAGGTGTGTATATTTACACATAGGGAGAAAGTAGGTAACATTATTTGTAGTGGACATTTGGGTGTACTGAGCAATGTCAGCAAAGCTTTCTCAACACCACGTACTTCCAAGTATATACTTCCCCTTGACTATATGTGAATACCTTGTGTTTGTGTTAGCTGGGAACTGTAAAAGATATTATTCAAGGGTTATTACTGTAGACATCTTATATCAGAGGAGCTGCTACATGTAATGGGAGATGGATGTGAGTTGAGGTGCCAGAAAGGTCTATACATTCAAAAAGCTTACCTGACATAATCACTGGCTTAGGTTACATACAGCAATCAAAGCCTTGGTTTGTACATTGGGGTTAAAGCACTTGTCATTTAATGCGCAGGATTCGGGATAATATCTCTTCCTAACCCAAGGGTTTCAAATGCACAGTTCTATCTTGCAAGGATATTGTGCTAAACAGGATTGTAAGCTATTTTGGATATATGTATTTGTTGTAGTTCTCAATTATGAAGCTTCTTGTTGTAAGATATTTTGCAGGAAACACAAATGTTTAGAAATTAATTAGGAAGCTTTATTTCACGAATGTCCATTGGTGACTGTTAAATGCACTAGCCTGGATGCAACTTCTGCCTTAAAAAAAAAATAAAATTGTGTGTGACAGAAACCTTAAGCTTCTTGTATTTGTAAAGTGGAAAGTTATGTCTGTCCATATTTCAGCTGTTTCTTACACTATTCCTTTAAGTAACCTCTACTAACCATTGTTAGACATGAAACCGAGTGACCTTTGTTCTGTTCCAGCATATATCCCATTGTGTATTTAATGACACATCTCTGCGCTCTTTTATACCGCAGGACCCAACTTCAACCTCAGAGAAGGCAGACTGGGCTGTGGGAATGAAGTGCTTTGGAGCATGAGGGAGGCTACTTCCTCAGGGCCCCCTGCCTCCCTCTTACAGAAGCTGGAACTCCTACCATGCACGAGGCAAGGCTACAAAGGTTATCTCATGGTGAGGGAATTGAAAAGCTGATTTCTATTTCTGCCCCTGATACTTCTGCAGAGTTTTTGCCTGATGCTAGGTAAGCTGCTTAAAATACATTTGTCAGAATGCTGACTAATGACCTTTCCCATTTCTCTAAGACCTGCTTTTGATACTTGGTGATAGGAAGTCCCCAAATGGAAAGGCAGCTGGTACTGATGGACTAGTGTGGAGCCTGTAGTTACTGGCAAGTGTGATTCGAACAGGGTGAGCAGGCAGAGCACTCAAGTCTGAGTCATCGCAGAAAATGAATTCTCCAAATCAATGGTTCTTAATCTTGGTGCTTTAGCTACCCTGTGTAAAATAAGGATAATATTGCAGTCATACTTTATAGGCAGTTGTAAAAGCAAGGCATTGCTGTTCATGAAATATAGTCATGGGCACCACAGAGAAGTCTAAACAAATGGCTTCAAAGGAGAGCTTGAATAATGCTGTGGAAACAAGACCTAAGGCCATACTTTACAAAAAAAAAAAAAGATAAAAAATTTTTGAACACTTCATTACTTTCCTGAATGTAATCCATTCTGGTACTGAGAAAGACAAGGGTCATGTGTAAGTACTGACCAAGTAATAAAAACACAAGACTGAATCAACACTGCAGAGGTGACTTTTCTGCATGTCGGTCATTTGCTTTTATTTTCTGGCACTGAGGGTGTTTTTTAAGGTGGCATATGTGTGCAACATGCATACAAGCGATTATGAAAATGAGGTTAACTGTGTTCATAAAATTCACAATAACTTAAGAAAAAATCACTGACCTTACTTTTTTTTTTTTTCCGCTGGTTCCATCCAAAGACAGGATAATTTTTAATTTGAGGGACAAGCTCCTAATAACTGTTTTTAGCTGCAACAAGTTATATGGTGGCTGCCAGAGTCAGAAGAACCCCAGACTCACTTGGTGTCACCCAACATCTGTCAAAGACTTTTGAGGAATGCACTCCATTAGTTTCAGAGCCACTAATAAAGATAGGGGAACATTCTCCTGATATTTTCTATATATTGCCTGATGTTTTTAGATAAGCTCTTCTGTAGCCTCAGGATGTATTTCAAAAGAGAAAGTAGGATACTCATAGAAAAACAATTATGCCTTGGCATCAAAAGAATGGTGCCATGCAAAAATGGATGCTTCAGGCAGATGAATCAGAAACAAGGAAAGAGACCTCAGAGAGAAAGGTGTGATGTAGTTTATAGACAGGGTTTAGAACAAATTTGTCAGGCATGTCAGCTTGCTGGGAATATTTTTCTTCCCAAGTTGAATTGTATGAACACTATTCCTGATTTTTTTTTCATGTGTCTAGTACATATTTGAACATAGACGCTTCTGTGTTGCCCTGAAATAGAGAGCCAATTAGAAGAGCAAAAAAATTTTTTTGGGAAGTTGGCTTTTAAAATTATATTTAAAATTTTATTGGACTTTTGGTCTAGTATGAGCTAACAGGTTTCCACAGATATATCACTCAATTTCCCTTGTGTATCACATTTATATAAAAAATGGGAGTAACAAAGTAAGATCTTCACTAAAAAAAGGAGAAGGAAAGGAAGGACTAAAAGTCATTGAATAGTCATCAGCCATGTGTTTTTTTCTGCTATACATGGTGAAACATATAGTTTCATCTAAATTTTGGGGGTGATTTTAGCTTCTGTGCCTTTTTTTTTTTTTTAATCTTCATGCTTTTTAAGTTCTGATCCCTGTAAAATCTTCCTAATATTTTAAAACAGAAATGAACAATCCATTTTATTTTACATCCTTTGGGAGCAACAGATGGGTTCTTTTTGGAGATAAGGGGTAGGAGTTATTTGATTTACATGTGTGAAGAATTGATAGAAGAAAGCTCAGCAGAATGAATTTTGTATTTAGTGCTGAAAGCAATAAAGGGTCATTTCTCAGCCAAGCACCTGTGAAAATTTTGTGTTCCATATTCACAACTTCCTCCTGCAGGACAGCAAATGTATTGGTTCTAGTGAGAAGACATTATTGCTGAGATCTTATGGTCACTGTGAGAACTGATGTCTGGGAGTTAGATATGATCTCATAGAGTCTTCTCAAGACCAGTAGATTCGTCTTCAACTGAAAACAGTCTGAATTCCAGATGCTGGAATTACAACTTCACAAAAGCAGTGTAAGGCAAAGTAATTGATGCTGATTAAGGATTCAGATTCATTTCTTCCTAAGGTTTCTTTTCAGCTGTCTATACTCTATTTTTTTGTGTTCTTTGTCTCTTCTGTGCTTGAAATTTGACATGTAAGTTCTTAACACTGAAGCTCATACTTACACTGAGCAAGTGCATCTCTTTTCTGACTAAAAAGAGAGAAAGAAGAGTCATTGCCTTATGTAGCTTTCTTATCTAATCTCATTTCATATTACATTTAGTGAGTGGTACTGGAAGAACAAAGTCCTCAGATCTCAGCTGTGGATTGCATCAATCCAAGAAAAAAATGGTGCACTTTTTCACATTAAGAACAGTTTGGAAGCAGACTTATACAGATATCTCAGGGTTTTTTCTGCAGTGAGCTACTGATTTGCCATAATTCCTGATAATGAAGTACGTTGAGGTTCTTTTAGGGCATGGAGCTATTAAGTCTGGGCTTTCAATTCAAAACAAACAAAAGCCAGTGTGCAGTACACTGAAGCCACAGATTGAGGAACATACACAAACATGTATGGAGACTTGCATTGCACAAACAGTGAAAGAAGTTCCAGAAAGAGTTGCAGCTGGCATACACAGCATCCATATCCTTTATCTCCCTTTAGCTGGTCATTGTGTTAACCATGAAGGAAAAACCAGGGAACAGTTGTAAACAGTCTTAAAACCAATAAAATTATTATGGCAATGTATTTTTTCCTGATACAGGTTCCAAGAAGGAATTGCAAATTGCAGGTGGGTAGGTAAGTAGATAGCTAGTTATTGAAATAACATGTGCTACTGCTAAAAAAAAAGCTTCAGAAACTGATGTCATTAAGTACACAGGAAAAATGTCAGTCCTCTTGGTAAAGAAGGCATGCTTAAGAAATTTCACCTGTGTACATTCATAATGGTGTGGATCCTTCAGAAAAAGGCTGTTGAAGTGATGGAGAGTGACACTGGTATAAATTGACATAATTTATTTTAGGTTGTTATAAATATCTAAACTTGAAATCTCACAATTGTAAAACATACACATTCCTTATTTCTCAGAGAGAGACAGCTTCTGTCATTGACTGACAAAGGATTTTATCTCCCCACTTTTAGTCTTCCGAATAACTCTGACATTCAAGACAAAAATTATGGGGGGAATTTTCTGCATTGTCTGTAGTGATTGCCTTATTTCTTTTTTGGTTTGTTTAGGGTTCTTGTTTGCTTTGATTTGTTTGGAGTGTTTGTGTGTTTGTGGTGTATGTGTGTGAGTCAAAAGATTAATTTTTTTTAACTGCCTACTCTGCAAATTCAACCAGGAGTCTACTCTTCCTCTCTGTTACATCATCATCAGTAATAAATATTCTGCAGCTGGATTTCATCTGTCAAGTTTGATAGTGATATATGAGCTAGAGTGAAATCTTGTGCAATCTTTCAGATCTGTCTTGGTTTTGCAGTGCTAACATTACAAAACCTTTGTTTTATTCAGTAAAGTAAGCAGATACACATCAAGTGCATATGGGGAATAGACTGGCTGGGTAAGAATACAGAATTTTTATAATAATTTTTCAAGCTGTAGCTGCACTTTAAAGCTTTGAATGTGGTGACACAGCTAGTTTGACAGCATCCACTTTAAACCTTTTAACATCGCTACAGGGTATATTAACACACCCAGCCTTGCCATCAAGGAAAGGATCACACTCCAACCCTGAAGTAATAAAGTAAGTGCTCCAACAAACATCGTCAGCAGATAACCACTGACCCACCCTCTGCCTGGGGTAAGCATTTCTAGCCACTGAATTTCAGCTTATCTTCTCCTTAAGAAATTAGTTACAAAAGGACAGTTTTACATACTAATAGTGCTCTTGAAATTATATTTAGAGTATAAATTTGACATTGTAATTATGTGACATACATAAAAAGAAAAGCACTCTGAAATTTCAGAAGCATACCACGATTCAGCATGTTTTACCATAACACTATACGTAACTTGACATGCTTTAACTTATTATTTTGAGCCTTAAATTTTCTAGGTTGATTTTTCAGAGTGAAGAATAGCCATTTGTTTCTTCCTGGCATAAGCAGATGTTCATGTGTGTATTTACATGTGATAGTTATGTTAGGGGCCTCTAGTGGTCTAGTGGTTAGGGTGCAGGACTCTCACCGCTGCGACCCGGGTTCGATTCCCGGCCCCCTGGGCAGATGGAGCTCGTTAGCCCTGTGTGGCAATCCATCTAAGAGAAGGTCACTCTAAACAAACCTACGTTCTGAGACCCTCACTGCCACTGTCCAAGTGTGCTTGGCCCCGGCAGATGAACCTCAGGATTAAAGGGTGGGCTCAGTTCAGCGCACGCTGTGTCTCACCTAAAAAATCCACTGCGCAGGCTTGAAGGGTTAATGACCTTTCCCAAATCTTCGCTCGCGAAGACTGGCCATTATTATAGTTATGTTAGTATCAATTTGCTTAGAAAAAAAATGAGCCTTGTATGCATTTGTATCTCAATTATGTTTCTAATTGCTGCCGCTGACAGCGCTGTGCTGGACTCCGGGCATGCCGGGCCATGCTACATTACACAATAACCGCTGAAGAATGAATTGGATACTGCCCCTACTATGGAAGAAACTCTTAAGGCAACACAGCAGGTGAAAATCAGCAAGGCAGCTGAGGTTGATGGAATTTAACCCAAAGTCTGGAAACATGGGGGCCTTGCACTCCATGCTAAATTTCATGAGTTTGTGGTGTGCTGTTGGGAACTAGGTGAACTACTATCAGACCTTCGTGATGCAGTTATCATCACTTTGTATAAGAAGAAGGGAGATAAATCAGACTGCTAAAACTACTGTGGTATTACTCTGCTCTTCATTGCTGGCAAGATCCTGGCAAGAATACTTTTGAACAGACTAATACCTGCTATAGCAGAAGGAATTCTACCTGAAAGCCAATGTGGTTTCAGAGCCAACAGGAGTACCACAGACATGGTGTTTGTTCTCAGACAACTGCAAGAGAAGTGCAGGGAACAGAACAAAGGTCTCTATGTAACCTTTGTTGATCTTACAAAGACTTTTGATACTGTGAGCAGAAAAGGTCTATGGCAGATTTTGGAACGTTTAGGTTGTCCCCTCCAAGTTCCTCAAAATGATCATCTTGCTTCATGAGGATTAGCGTGGCCAAGTCAGATATGGCAATGCACTTTCTGAGCCCTCTCTAATAAGCAATGGTGTGAAACAAGGCTGTGTTCTCGCTCCAACCCTTTGCACAATCTTTTTCAGCATGATGCTCCAAAGGGCCACGACAGACCTCGGTGAAGAAGATGGTATATACATTCGATATCATACCAATGGAAGCCTATTCAACTTTAGGCGACTGAAGGCCCACACTAAGACCTGAAACCATCTTGTCTGTGAGCTGCTTTATGCTGACAATGCCACCCTTGTCGCTCACACAGAAGTAGCTCTGCAGCATTTAACATCCTGCTTTGCTGAGGCTGCTGAGCTCTTTGGGCTGGAAGTCAGCTTGAAGAAGACAGAAGTTTCCTATCAGCCTGCACCTCAGGAAGTCTTCCATCATCCCCATATCACCATTGGTGAATCAGAGCTCAAATCAGTCCATCAGTTTAATTACCTAGGTAGCCTCATCTCCTCGGATAGTAAGATTGATGGGGAGATAGACAACAGGTTAGCAAAGGCATATAGAGCTTTCGGAAGACTCGTTAAAAGGGTCTGGCGAAATAAACACCTGAAGAAAAGTACAAAGATCAGTGTTTACAGAGCCATTGTGCTGTCTACTCTCTTATATGGGTCCAAATCGTGGGTCATTTACCACCACTACCTGTGACTCCTACAACGCTTCCATCAACGCTGTCTCCATACAATCCTAAACATCCACTGGTCAGATTATGTGACCAATACATCTGTTCTAGAACAGGCAGCAGTTACGAGCATTGAGGCCATGTTGCTGAGAACTCAGTTCATACATGTTTATGGATGAAGCTCTAGGATTCATCTTCGAAAAATTTGCAACACTGCATTTTCATAATAAAAAAATATTTGCCAGCAAAATAGTGTAAATTTTATTTCAGAGGTGATTGAATCTTTATGTAAACTCAAAATCATAGGATCTGCTTACAGACTAGCAAAAATATATACATTGGAATCAATCCTCTTACTAGCGGTGATGCACTGGTGAAATAAGAACTGGGCATATGGTGATTATGCAGAGCTGCAGTGTATATATAGTATACAAAGAGCACAGTACTTTTGTGTTGTCACTACTTAAGCCCTTCATGACTTTGAATACAACAGCAATCATCACTCTTTTAGGTCAATATATCCAAGGAAAATGTGCAATACTTACCGAGGTCTTTGTAGTCTTTTACAGTGGAACACTGAGTGTTCATAGACACCAGCAAATTATCATTTTCTTTCCTGAATCCGAGGCACTTAGACTGTACTACAGCTTCCTACATACTTTTTTTTTATTTTCTTTCTTTCTTTTTTAATGTCCAGAATTCTTTTTTTATGTCGTTGTACTTGAGTTTTTGGGTCCATCTAGCCAAGGAATTATTGAGAGAAAAACTAGAAAGATTCCTGAAGACTGCTAACTCCAGCAATAATCTCCAAGGAATATAGTGATGTGTTGTATCTAATTATGTTTCTCCAGCTTACTCTGGACTGCTTCTCTATCCAGAATGGCTGGATTGTACAACCTTCTCATTCTGCTTTCCATCTTTCATTAAAAATTGTATATGATAACATACATATATATATATATATATTCTAATCTAACTTCCTTTCTTTGAATGAGCTCTGTTATATTTTGTTCTGTGCCTGGTGGCATGAAGAAAGCCTTTACCCCATCCTCTTCATCAGCAGAAAGTGACAGTTTCTATGTCTATGACTTCATGTTTTTCCATCCTGTCTAATACAAGCCCAACTATTTAATCAGTGGAAGTTTACTTAGACTATTGATCTGTCCTTGTGCTCTTTCTTATTCATGCACAGGTCTTCTTTTTGTTATTGGAAAGCTAGACTTTATAACTCTATCAATAGTGTTTCTTTCTAACATGGCCTGAATAATGCCCAAGAAAATTTGTTGAAATGATCTCCCTATAACTAAATTTTGGTTTTGTGTTAGAATAATTTATAAACTTGCAGTGCAGTAAATATGATTTTGCTGTTGCTAATAACAGACCACAGCTGCTCATTAACCTCCCAGCACATCTTTCAGTGTTTTTGGACTTGGCCTTTCCGGAACCATGTTTTAGTTTGCATAACAAAACCCATTATCTAACAACCAGGGGATTGTTACATCCTACAGTTAAGCTTTTGTGTATATATGTTACTAAAACATATAAGCATACGTACTTTTAATACACATATACAAGTGTATAACA